>NC_056725.1:1713729134-1713946634 GCF_019279795.1 Protopterus annectens
TGGGCAGTGGTGACCTGCAAAATATTTGAAAATATGGCAAATGTCTTGAGATTTTAGGACAAAGATTTCCTATATTTTCTGTAGTAGTTGCATAAAACAATTATTGTGTATCTGAAACACCTAAATGTTATAAGAAACAGGATAAGCAACTATAATGCTACAAGAATAAGCTTTTATTTAGGCAAAACAGTGAAGTTCTTTCCTTTGTACTGGCTGTGTGTATGTTTTGCCCTGCACAGTCTGACGTTTCTACATAAAAGTCCCACCTTGGGCAATTGAAAAGGTGGCGACCCAATAATAGGTATGCGGTAGCATGACTTGGCCGATTGATGTGGGTCCCAAAACCCAATTACTTGTCTGTATTGAAGAGCCTTGGTTCCCATGTATCAGCCAGATAGGAGCAGATTGTAAGAGGAACACATAAATAATATGAATAAATCACTGGACAGGCTGCCGATTCCGTACAGTCGAACAGCATGCCGTCGCCTAATGGGCAGCCATTCCCAATACTGTAGGCATGTAATCCAATGTAATAGGCATCACAAGGTAATATTCTGGTCCTCGCTCCCAACCAGGGCTGTGAGTGTCAGATGCAAGCACCAATGTCGATGCATTTTCAAGTGCGGGAGCGAGCGGGTGTAGACCTGTTTGGCTACCAGTATGCGAGTATTGCACTGGTAAAGCAATGTAGAGGACACCCGAGTGTAAGAAGCTGTAACCAGAGGTTAGCATTGCTTAACACCTTGAAAACCCACGCACACCCACTCACAACTGCTTTAATGTGCCTTACTCCCTCTGTATTCAATGGCCTTGTTCTGCCCTGCAACCAAATAAACATCCTCTGCGAGGCTCGGAACCAGGACCCTGCACACACAGCTAATGTGATTTACCAATACACCATAGCAGATATACAGACAATGGACAGTAACACAAACATATCATACAGCGCAGTCATTCAGCAGTATAGGAATGTATCCCATCATGTAGATGTATATGTGAGTGTTTATGTCCAACATATAGGTACATACATATATAGAGATATATCAGGAACATACCATGTGGCAACAAAGCATTACAAACTAATGAAACGGGAAATACCAGCGATGCCTGCATTATGTGTGGTGTAGTTCTATGTAATCTCAAGACTCCCTCAGACAGACAAGTGTCATTCATACACACAAACAGTTGTACACTGGCCGTATACATCACTCTGTGCATGTAATGTACATTAACCCAACAGTACCTGTCCGATCATTATGTGTGAACATTAATCTTGCAAGGTGCTGTGTGCAACATCATCATCATGATAAAGGTAAATGGGGTAACCATAGAGGGACTGGTAGTGTTCTGTGTACAATGGGGTCATCCTCATAAAGTGTACCCGGATCATTTAGGAGTGATGTGCATGCCAGGATCGTGCGCCTGAGGGACAGGGGTGAGGATAACAGGAGTATGTTGTGATGCATATTACAAGGGTTACATGTGTCCAGTGGGCATGTCTGTGAAATGGACAGCTATGTATAGGGCAGATGTTGTCCTAGGAGCTGATTGGCCTTATGTTTCCATAGGGTGAGGGTCAGATGTGGGGGAAGGAGAGTAGGTATGGCTGTGGAGGGTAGGTAGGGTAGGATCACAGACAAGACAGCATACAGGGTCAGTATATGACACATGTGGGGGGATACACCTCGGACGGGGATGGGAGTTCGGCATTCACAAGCCCATGGGAACAGTGGGACGGAGGTCCCCAGCCATGGGCAGCTGCCACTGTACCTAAATAGCTGTAAAGGAGGCAATGCTGAGGGCTGTCCAGGAGGGGCAGCATCACCCTGTAAATGTGACACTCCGCCCTTGAGCTTGAGTATCTGGCTTCAGAACCCCTTAGTGAGCCCCCAACGCAACACATCCGGGACCACACGACAGCAGACATGTACCTGTCTGGCCCTGCTCCCAGGGGGGACATGCCCCATCCTCAGTGGTGGTACCACCAGAAGGTGGTGCAGAGCCAATAGAGGTTGATGTCCAAGGCAGGGCCCCAGGTGTGCTGGTGCCTGGTGCCATGATAAGCTGAAGTGGGACAGGGGGTTCTGCCGGGACCTCTAAACCCATTCAGCCTATGGTGTTGCAGTTTAAACCCACATATGGCTTAGTGATAGAAAACAGCATACAGGATTACCTACAACAGTATGCATAGATATCACCATCAACCCAACACAACAGATGGTATACATTTGCTGAGGGAGCACAACACATGCATATATACTGCATGCCATCTGTACAATGTGCAGTAGACGTGTGACCACAGCTATGAACAGTTGCCCATTATTGGCTTGTCACTGGGAATCCCAGACAGTGTCTGTCATATTGCTGTTTCATGTAACATATGTCCAGTCAGGGATGCGATGGCAGTAACACATCCCTATCATCATGTACTGTCTGTAATCCTCACACTATGCTCCTGCTGTGCACAGATGTGTGTTCAGTGTATAACACAGGAAACAAATGGTTCCACACACTGACCAGTTCACAGATGGCCCTACAGATGGGGGTCCCTCATGAACAGAGTACTGTCGTGTCTGTATTAAAACATGCAGAATAGCCATTACCACACACAACATGTTAAGCAGGCAGTAGTCTCAATGCAGAATAGCTACACTTACAATGCTGTAGTCATGTGTGGCACATCACCCTCCTGTCTTTAGGCTATTTCCCACTGTGTATGATGTTTGAGGTACATCCAGAGATCATCTATGATGCCGTTTCAGAACACCACATCCAGGTACCACTCACAACGACTGTCATGGCCAAATACCAACATGTTTTTCCTAGATAGTGTACTGTGTTTATCATGCAAATGGCTATGGGAACACCATCACAGCTGTTCCACATGCAATCAGCTAGAGGAGGGCTGCAATAGGTGCAGAGGCCATCACCTGATCATGTCCATCACTTACAATACACATGCTGCTGCTGAGCAGGTGTACAACTCCACATCCACCAGAGAGTGTGTGGGTGGGACAGGCAAAGTACACCCGAGAAGGGCTTGGAGACTTAACCCTAAGCATCGTCTGCCACATGACTAACAGTACAGGGGTCAAACCCCTGAATGACTAGTCATTACTATTACATGTGCATGACGTTACTACATGTGCCACAAAGCCAACATGTTGCTGTGCTGTAAGAACATATATGTGTGTAGGTGAGAGACATTTGCAACAGAGATATAGTAGACATACATTAGGTGCGGCACACATGGCTGTCCACTTGAACGGATGCCATTGTCACCACAACCACACTCTCTAATGGACTCGCATTGGCAGTGTTTGCCAGGGCCACAAATACACAACCTAACTACTTAGTTTGTCACACTGCAGTAATGCACAGGACCACATGCACCACAGGGGATATCCGGCAGTTCTATGGGCCAGGGCATGTGAAAGTGTTTGACATCTGTTGGTATGCCAACGAGGGTTATACTGGGAGTGACTGTGGTTGGGATCATCATAAGCCGCATGCAGACACAAGGTGCCAGTACTGACATGCATGTATGCATTGCTTCATGGGTATGTAGTGGTTGGCTGTGCAAGATGGCTGTACAAGGCTGGGTGCAGGGTAATCCTTGGCATCCCGTCACCCGACAATGATGTGCAGTGCGGTACAGGGGTGTAGTGTCTGCAGTGTCCCACACAATGGGTACTGCATGATCTGCCTTGACATCCTGGTTACCAATGTGTATGGTCATAGCTTTGCAATGCATGCCATGTCTGTGTTTGATAGTCCTTCACATGGACATTGCCTAGGATGTGCATGTTCCACAATACTGTACAGTGATATGTATGGGTATACCTGGTTTGGCAGGCACATGTTGTGTACACAGACTGTTATCCCTCGATATGCCAATACTGGCCTGGTGTGGCGAAACCTGCTTATAGTGAGCAGGTCGACCCAGCACCTGCATTGATAGTATGATACAGGTATTCCCTGGTGTCAGTGGCATTAGCCCATATAGGGCACATGTGCATGGCATTTTATGGCCTCTGTGGATCACATTTGATGGCACCACATATGTTACAGGCATCCAGTGGGGAACATAGTGAAGACACAATGTCTGCAAATATGTGCCTATTGTACCGCTGTACAGGGTGACATGTCCTCTGCAGCCCACTGCATTCACACCATGCCTACTATCTGTCATCAATGTGCATGGTACTAGCAACATAGTGGGATATCCTAGGCAAGTGTGTTTGTGTATGGCACATGGGTGCAGGACATATACCGGGTACTAGTAGGGTTGCATACTTTGTTCACCAGGCCTTTTGTCAGATGTAGGGGTTTGGCTTGCCAACACAGTCCCGTGGCTGACTGACAGCTGTACTCCTCATGAGGTGGCCAATGTGTCATAAGATGGGCACCATATAGAAAAACTACAAAATCTGCTCCCCAACATGTCCAGTGGTTAGACACTCACAGCCACCTCTACACAGGCTCTGACAGCCAAATACACACACTTGCCATGTCCTGCATATGAACCACTATTTACTGTATCACACTGTAGCAATACTCTTTTAGGGCATGCGCTACGGCAAATTCTGGGTTACAGCACAGGTGACAACAGCATGATTGACAAAGGTGGTCATGTGATTTGTACCAAGAGTGCATACTCTACAAAGTACTGTACTTTTCTCATGCAGGTAGACACACACACACACACACACACACACACACACACAGTTGGCAAGTCTGGGATTAGAACACCAATCTAACTACTTTAGTACACTACAGCATTGTACAGTTATAGAATGCGCTACCAAGCTTACTGGGTCAGAGCACTCCCAGAGGTGTATTTCTAGGTGGGTGACATCATCAGCCTTGCCAAAGGTGGGTATAGGAATTGAATGGAGTGAGAGCAGTCTAAAAGCATTATTCGGTCCTCAGGCAGACAGAGACAAGCACACACACTTGGCAAGTCTAGGATTAGAACACCGACTTAACTACTTTATCACACTCCAGCATTACGCAGTTACAGAACGCGCTACCAAGATTACTGAGACACAGCACTCCTAGAGGTGTAATTCTAGGTGGGTGACATCATCAGCCTTGCCAAAGGTGGGTATAAGAATTGTATGGAGTGTGAGCAGTCTAAAAGCATTACTCCATCCTCAGGCAGACGGAGACAAACACACACACTTGGCAAGTCTGGAATTAGAACACCGACCTAACTACTTTAGCACACTACAGCATTATGCAGTTACAGAATGCGCTACCCAGATTACTGTGTCACAGCACTCCCAGAGGTGTATTTCTAGGTGGGTGACATCATCAGCCTTGCCAAAGGTAGGTATAGGAATTGTATGGAGTGTGAGCAGTCTAAAAGCATTACTCAGTCTTCAGGCAGATGAAGACAAACACACACACTTGACAAGTCTGGGATTAGAACACCAACCTAACTACTTTATCACACTACAGCATTACGCAGTTACAGAATACACTACCAAGATTACTAGATCACAGCACTCGCAGAGGTGTATTTCTAGGTGGGTGACATCATCAGCCTTGCCATAGGTGAGTATAGGAATTGTATGGAGTGTGAGCAGTCTAAAAGCATTACTCCATCCTCAGGCAGATGGAGACAAACACACACACACACACACACACACACACACACACACACACACACACACTTGGCAAGTCTGGGATTAGAACACTGACCTACCTACTTAATGACACTACAGCATTGTGCAGTTACAGAACACACTACCAAGATTACTGGGTCACACCACTCACAGAGGTGTATTTCTAGGTGGGTGACATCATCAGCCTTGCCAAAGGTGGGTATAGGAATTGTATGGAGTGTGAGCAGTCTAAAAGCAATACTCAGTCCTCAGGCAGAAGGGGACAAACACACACTTGACAAATCTGGGATTAGAACACCGACCTAACTACTTTATCACACTACAGCATTATGCAGTTATAGAACACACTACCAAAATTACTGGGTTACAGCACTCCCAGAGGTGTATTTCTAGGTGGGTGACATCATCAGCTTTGCCAAAGGTGGGTATAGGAATTGTATGGAGTGTGAGCAGTCTAAAAGCATTATTCAGTCCTCAGGCAGACGAGGACAAACACACACACACACTTGGCAAGTCTGGGATTAGAACACCAACCTAGCTACTTTATCACATGACAGCATTACGCAGTTATAGAATGCACTACCGAGATTATTAGGTCACAGTACTCCCAGAGGTGTATTTCTAGGTGGATGACATCATCAGCCTTGCCAAAGGTGGGTATAGGAATTGTATGGAGTGTGAGCAGTCTAAAAGCAGTATTTGGTACTTAGGCAGATGGGGACAAACACACAAGCACACTTGGCAAGTCTGGGATTAGAATGCCAACGCAACTACTTTAGCACACTACAGCATTATGCAGTTACAGAATGTGCTACCAAGATTACTGGGTCACAGCACTCCCAGAGGTTTATTTCTAGGTTGGTGACATCAGCCTTGAAAAAGGTGGGTATAGGAATTGTATGGAGTGTGAGCAGAACACCTGCCTATTTACAGATCATTATTACAACAGTGCATAGCTACGAGTCACGCCACCCAGACTACACATTTCAAGGCTGTCATTATGACCTTCTAGGAATGCGGACATCTACAGGGATGCTGGCAGTTAAGATGCACATACCTGTGAACCTGTGTGTTTAAAGTAGGAATCCGTCCTTACCTGGAGTATGCCCATCTGTGGAATGGATGACTACTATCACTATACAGGGTTACAATGGCCATGCCCATACACTTAGTAGCACATAACCGACACAAGGTGTCACTGGGCATGCTCACACACTTAGTAGCACAGGGCTGTTCGGAATGCACTATGTGTCCATCTACACAAGGTTATACTGGGCATGCTCATACACTTAGTAGCACAGGGCTGTCTGGGATGCACTCTGATTCTAAATGCGGAAGGCCACAATGGCCATGCTATTACAGTTAGATGTAAAGAACACATTGTAATGGGCTCTGGTGTTAGTAGTTGTCATTGTTAGCAGAAACGCTGCACTACATATATCTGACAATGGTCTTATACACAACATATGCTGCTGTCTGTCACCTTAGATGTACCATTCTATACCAAGCACAATACTACCACTCGCAGTGATGTCTTGCTAGGAGTGGCAACTGCTTGACCAACACAATGAGCCAATGTCCTGCTGTAATTACGAGGTTGTTCAGTGTTTATCATTCTGAGATGACATGACAAAGTAGACAAGCCTTTGTCACATATCACATGCATCCATGATTCAAGGGAGTGGGGATAATACCTAAGTCACATTCGCCCATATAGTGCCATTCCAAGGCAAACGTCCTAAACACAGGATAACACCCTGACACCTAGAGGACAGCTGCATTGTATGCTTATGCTAACCAGTGCTAGATGTGTAGTGTCTGTAATCACAGCTGTTCACTGTAGATCCAACAATGGGGAGTACTGACATCTGTGCAGTGAGGAACACCTGGCTGAAGGATCTGTAGTGCACAATAGCACTACCACCATATACATCAGAACCAGACATGTGAGCCATAACACAGGTATGGACCGCTCCAGGTGATGGTGTCCCCACATACATAAAGGCCACTCACATGAACTGACCAGTACTCCCACAAAAGGCATCATAGATGAGTCAGGTGCAGGACACAGTGTCAAAAGCTGCATTTTAGGATGTAACCCTCAGACACCACCATGCCCTCGGACCACCAATACACATCCATACATGTGGTAGGACATATAATAGTACACCACCATGTGACCCTTGACCAGTGGACTGTACCAAGCTCTACATCAACTGTGCAGAGTACCCATGTACTGACACAGTTGCATCATGGGTTATGCAATTCAATGATACCACTGTCTGTAACCAGGTCAGCTGTACAGATACCAGGTGCCCTCGTTTATTTACAGCATTAACAGATGACTGCTGCTGTACACCAGTAAACACCCTCATGTTTGGATATGACATACATGTACCTGCCCTGGATATGTACATGCCACACACATATAACATATATGTAAATAGCGCAGCTGTTGTTGTCCTTTGTGCAGACAGGTGGCTACAGCCATTACACACATGCACATGGAATGTAGGTCCATGGCTGCTAAATGCTAACAGTACATAAGGTGTGATAACAATGTTGACAGAGGTAACATTCCCTCTGTACTGGTCACCCATTACACCTATCATATTATACAACAGTCCATGTGTCATGTATGTCATTACACATGTCCACCAATTGCAATACCTACAAACATGCCCAAATGACAGGATTGTAGGACCTACACACATGTACATGTAGTGGTGTGCATTCAGACACCATGCGTGTGCAGTTGTTGATGTATTCAGGTGACGTATGTCTTAGTACATCATGCAGTTGCAATGCAGCCTCAACATTGCCAACTGTATATGGTGATATGCTGAAAGTATGGAAAGATGTACCTCAGGTATGGACAGATGTGTGGACATAACTAAGTGGTGGGGCATCTTTGCAGATTGATGTTTGCTGAGGACAGCTCACAGGTGTGTCACAAGCAGTCCTACAGTAACCTGTGTAACCGCTAAGCAATGGTTTTGTTAATTGAACGGCAACACACACAACATAGACAGTGGTCAGGGTGACACCGAAGGTAAATCACTTGATACCTGTAACAGTTAAGACCTCCCATGTGCATATATCAGCACAGTTGCCAAAGGAAGCATCAGTACACTTTGTAACGTGTGCAATACTGCTGTAAGTCTATTATACATATCATGAGATAGGCAGGTGTTTGATTCACAGTACTGGCATGTGTGTTTGCGTGTGTGTCCATATATGTCCCATATGGTGTGGAATACATCTCAGTTGTTACTCACTCTCCTGTACACTGTTTTAGACATCTGTACAGACTGCAATGTAGAAAGCAGGACATAGGCAGGGGTGTGTATCTCACACATGTGAGGTATCTGTATGTGCGTGACATAGGTGTATTCAATAGTGAATGCCACAGTGTGTGTGTGTGTGTGTGTGTGTGTGTGTGTGTGTGTGTGTGTGTGTGTGTGTGTGTGTGTGTGTGTGTGTGTGTGTATGTATGGCTGTCTGGTCCCTGGAGTGAGGATGTATGTTACCAAAGTGAACTGATAAGACCCCTCTCCCCATCCAGGCAATGCAATCTGCTATCCATGTTGATGTCCCCGATCTTAGGCCATACTGACTACCTGTACATGTGTATTCTCTGTGGCACATCATGTAGATGCACAGTACTGTAATGATGATTTGCACATAGGCAGGGGTCCTCACATCAATACTAGCAACTGTGTGTGTGGGTGTGTTACTGTGTCACTGAATACATGTGTGTGGGTGCAGTTGTATGTTCGTACTCTATCATTGGAACATGTATTGCTGCTTCCCAATGAGGCATCACACTTCTCACTGGCCTTTACCCTTGTCATCAGCTAGACTGTTCTCCTACCTCACCACTCCATGTAACTGTACCTGTGATGTCACCCAGTATGGATGTCACATCTGTAGCCACAGTAGCTTAATACACAGCTATCATGCTCTTGGATCAGTAGACGTGTTTGGAACATGGGACATTCTAACTGTGATGTGGAAGCTACAAGGTGCATGCTGGTATTTTCATACATACCTGTGAGTAGTCCACATTTACATATGGGACACTAACTGCAAACACTGACATCCACCGGCACATGCAATTAAACCTGAAGGAGGAAAGCAGAACATCATGACCAACATGCAGTTACTGTTGTTAAACAAGACACATACTGTTAACAGTACGAAATGCATTGTAAATCTGTACTACATGGTATGTCTGCTACCTGTCAACAGTACACAACAATTGTAATCTACACTTTCTTCCTAGTCTGTTCACCCTGTGCATCAGACCATATGAGCATGTCCTTGCACCGATGGTGTGGATAACAGGGATTTGGCACAGGCATCATCATATGCACAGGGTGATAATGTTTGCCAGAGGCCTAGGCTGCACCATTGGATGACATCATGTGTGTGGGTTAGGGCCTTTGATATAATTGGGCATGTGTGGATGTTATGCATGTGTGTGTTGCGGTGCCCTACATATGTTTCCGGTGTATGCGTGTATGTATGCACACAGTTCTGGCATGTGCCTGGCCTGCACAGGGGTATTATTGACAGCTGCAGAGTGTACATGCCAGGTTTTACAGTTCACAGCATCCGGCCATGGCCACGTGACCTGTGCCTGCAAGGGGTTGCATGGACACTACCAGGCAGAGGTGCAAATTGGGTACTGTCTGATGACACATGTCCACTGGAACCGTGTCCTTTTTGGGACTGTCCAGGGCCATGTGCACATGGCCTGCTGTGTTGTGGTGTAGAAAGCACAGCACCAGCTGCACTGCTGCTGCTACCGCCACTATGGGAGCAGGCATGTGAGGTATCTCATTCACATAGACCTGAGACAGATGATGTAGCAGACCTACATCTATGTGCCCGATGCCTCACTGCTACCAGATGTTCCAATGCAGACAGCACACACTCGAGGATTGTCATGCCACAGTCAAGGACTCCAACCATGTCACCCAATCATCTATCCAAAGCTTCAGCAATCTGCTGTTGAGCATTTACCATTGCCTGGATGTTGTTGTTTAAAGAATGGGAAGCAGCTCTTTGAAGCCTCTGATCTTCTCTGTTGTGCCATTCAGCATATGCCTGTGCCTCCATTACAGCCTGAAACATGCGTCTGGTGACACCAGCTGCAGCTCTCTGTCTTGCAGGAGCATATTGGCCAGAGGTCCTCCTATGAGCAGCACTAGCCACGTGCCTGTGTGGGGCATCACCAGTCAGTTGGCTGACACCATGGTGTGCAGGCACACCTTCCATAGCCCCCACACTTTCCTGTTCCAAGCTACCACACTCCAACTGTCCTTCCCCTATGGCCACTGGTGATGGGGTATGTGTAGGCATGAGAACTGTGTGCGGGGATGAAGGGGATATAGGTGGAATGGCAACCAATGGCACAGATTCAGCCCCTGACAACCCTGCCTGTGCCTCAATCATACATTCATCATCACTGCTAGAGTCTGTGGGGACACTAACATCAGATGGACTGCAGGAGGGGAACACACGTATATCACCTGTGAGGGGCAGACAAGAACTGTACATTACAATCTGTACAATAGACACAGACACACATAGACACACACACAGACACATGCTATGGCACCCAACATGCATGTGATATGACAGAAAGCATGCAACATGCATGTGATATGGCAGACGGCATGCAGCTCAGACAATAATAGTGGTAGTTATCATACATCCATGGGTTGCACACAACAGCATGCATGTGTCATAGCAGAAGGCATGCAAACTGCACAATCATAGTATTAGTTAGCATACATCCCTGTGTTACACCATGTAGACCAGCACAGGTTAACAATACACCTGCCTGATGTGTGGCATATGACCTTGACAATCACATGTAGTATGACATGTGATCTGCTGACGTCTAAAATGACAAGCATACATGTTTAACACAATGGTATCCTGTCAAATATACAGTGAGGTAATGGTGTCCCAATGCAGTGTTGTCTGTCTGCCCTACAGACATACTGCACATTTAGCTGATGTGCATGGCTATTGCAGGGAATCATGAGGTGTCTCTATTGCTATACAGTGTGAGTTACAGACACAGTTCATAGCCATGACTGTGTTCAGATACAATACATATATACTGTGGAATGTGACCCACGTCACTGAGGTGTATACACACTAAACCATGATGTGGAATGTGTGACACAGGTCACTGAAGGGTATACGGATGACACCCCTGCACATCTGCAACCATATTGCTGCTGCCTGGCAACTGTGGCCAGACATGGCAAACTAGTCGGTACACCATGTTCCACATGACATCTGTGTACCACACACATACACACACACACACACACACACACACACACACACACACACACACACACACACACACACACACACACATAAGGAGCAAGGATGACATTGATGTCCGACACCAGCAAGGGGAATGTACTGTATCTGTGGGCTGATGTGGTTGTCTGTGTATGTATGTGGATACTGTACAGGTGACTGCTGTCATGTTGTGACACACTCAAGATGTTCAACACATCTTATGAGTGGGTTGATGTCAAGCTTACACAAGATGTGCACAGGCCTGTAGGATGTCTAGTGTTCCACATCTACAATATAACCATTACACAAAGGCCATAGTTGGACTATGTGGAGCCAATGTATGACATGATGTACACACAAGCACATCACGTCTACTGTGTGTGCTGCTTCATGTCTCTGGTCATCCTCCATGGCGATGTGTGTACATGTGTTGGCCAAAGGATTGTGATGGGTGTCTATTACCCATGTCTGTGTTGTCCCATATGACATACACCCATATATGTCATATGCTCCTCTGATGACAGGGTTATGCAGACAAAGGGTGGTATGTTTGGTATGTGGGATATGTTTTTCAGGATAGTTAGGCAGTGTTGCAGCCAGCCCACTAGATGTCATGGACATGTCTGATAGCACATCACATTGTGTAACATTCATAGCAGGGGTATGATCCACACCAGTGAATCCTGTGTGCTGGCCATACTCCAGCTCACTGTGTAGTACTGTTTGTATTCCCCACATGTGTAGTTCTGATCTGTAGTACATGTCCCTACAGTGAACAGCACCTCCACCATTGTATGCACAGCTGTCCACACATCTGGCAATGACAGTTTGTGAGGTTTCATGTCGGTGTTTCACATAGTTTGCAAGTATTGCACATGGGTAGCCATTGTGATGCATTGCAAGTCCGACCTGTATATTGTGACAGGACCATACATTATGTGTACATGTGGTAAATTGCCACATGGCAGATAGATCTGTGCATTAACATGCCTAATAAATAATAACAGTCTCACCTGCAATAGGCTGCTGTCACAGTGGAACACCAGAGGTACCTAAATAGGAGTAACACAGCAGTATGATCATTATCCACGCCTGTATGATAGCTACAGGGTGCAATGTGCATGTTAACACATACGCCAGTACAATAGACTATACTATAGAGTATGCACATGTGTGCATACAGAGTAGCATACTATAGTACGCGGCTTGTGTGTATACATGCCTTGCATATGATGTTACATTACATATTGTACAGTGACACATGTAACTATATGGAATATGGTTGTTATAGGTGTAGTAGTGACTTACCAGGCAACTCCAGGCTCAGTGGTTGAGAGACATCCACCTCCACGATATTGGCTAAGGCTTGTAGATGTTGTTCTGCAGGTGTCCTCAGGTTGGCCAGTACTCCTCGGTATGTGTGAGTGGGGGCTGGTTTGGTGGCCCACCACCTGTTGCACCTTGTTCCCTGGCGATTGCATTCACACTCTGTTTCACCCATCTAATGAGGTCTGTACAGTGTCTGCGCACCTGCTGGTATGTGTGGTTGTGGCCACCCACATCATTAACCCCCCTCGAAGTTCCTGCCACAGGGCATCCACTGCTGTGCATCCTGTGGCACATGGCTGAACAGGACATCATGATTGTCATGTAGGAATGAGATGAGGGCCTCATCCTCCAAGCAGGTATAAGGTGGTAGCCTTGCATGCAGCATACCTGGAAGACATAATGATGGAGACAGGTCACAATAACTCACAGAGACGTACAGAGCTACAGCTGAACATACATGTGTATCACATTTATTACGATTAAATAGTTGTCTTTGCAAATGTACATGACACTGACACCACTGACATGTTTGTGTCACACACATTTGACACTCAGTGGTGATTGGAAATTATTACCATATATGTGTGCATGTCACCTGATTATATTGATCATACTCCATGTGGATGCTGTCTTGATGTGGGCATGTCTGTTTGCCTGTACTGGTGTTCTTACCTATCAGCACTTGGCTGAATGTATCCACATTAATGCAGTCGACCTTGATGTTGTGTATATGTCACATATAAAGACTTACACTGCCTTAACGGACATGACCTGTGACCCTGCAGACTTGCTCATGGAAGGTTTTACATGTATGTGTTTTGCCATATACATCTACACAGCACTGTACAGCAGTTCAACATCCTGCCATGTATCACCTGTGTTGCACATGTGACACACATGGGACACTGGCTAGCCAGATGGTATTTGCAGGGATGGATATCAACTATAGCAGTATGGTCAAAGTCAACTAGTAGGCTATATGCCCTGGGCCATGTATGAATCTAGAATGAAAGGTTACCTAGCTGTAGCTGACAGGTGGGTTTCTGAGGCCAGGTGAAGCAGTGCCACATAACTGATCCACAGGGTTAATGATACATTTACCATGCGGTCATCACACCATGTCTGAGAGGGGGACAATGTGCAGCTTTGCTGTACAGGAATGCATAGTATGGCAGGAGTATGTAAAGTTTATGGGACAAGGATCTGTCCAGCATGTGGTGATCCTAGTACTAGGAAGATGGATGTTCATGGAGTATGTGTTTGAGATCAGGATGTGTATGTGTAGCATGTCCAACATCACTGGGTTGGACATGGCTTTATTCAGTGTAGGCATCGTGCTACATAGTGGAGACGGGGATTGGGAAGGCTGGTGTAGGCCATCTGAACATAGCCAATACCCCTTAAAGGAAATATGTGACCTGATATGGGTCACTTGAGTGTTGAGTATGGCTAGACAATGATCTCTATATTCATGGATAGCACCCTGTCATGATTAGGGTTGCCACATATGACTACCTGACAGGTGTGGTGATGTAACTATCACAGGAAAGACAACTGCCAAGCTGCATCCCTTACACACAGTGTCCATTATGTTGACCGCTGCCTAGGTGGTAGTTCATGGGTACAGGGTTATTAACATAGGGGTGACAGTACAATATGTAGCTGTCAGATTGTCCCCATATGTCACACACCTCACCCACAAAGCCCCTTCTGTATGTTGTCCACAACACTCTGAGTCAGCTATTGCTCCTAGATCATAGTCATTTGCATACTTCAATAGGCAGATGCCTTCTGTTAGTCTGTGTGGTAAAGACTACAATGAGGGGGAGTACAATGAATTAATCTTGCCTTACTGTAGCTGGCACTGGCGTGATGTGCATATATTATTCAGATACCTTCTGTAGTGTTGGTTCTGCCAGCAGTCCCATTGCAAAACACTCCTGTGACATAGGAATGTACATTTAGTATACTGAGTGTAGGTGGAACACAGTATGGGTGATGATGTCCTATGACCTGGCAAGGTTATGATATGCAGTGTGAAATCAACCTTACTGTTATCTACATCTGTACTGCTGACATCAAATAAGTTGATCAAGGTTCATGGACTTTCAGACCAGACTCAGCAGGGCAGTAGTGCAGCACTTCCCATTATCAGTGCTGTCTCCCCCTTTGTGAGTTGTGATACTTGTTGGTGTGCACCATTCAGTGTGTACACAGCCTGACATGAAGCTATGTTTTACATGATGTGTATGTGGAGAGCAACTTGTTTTGCCATATGTGTATGATACAACCTGGGATGTGGACAGGTCCCATGCAGCCTGAGTGCAGCTTGTACCTGCATAGTTGTAGTTACAGGGGCTCTGTAGTGCACATGGATATATTATTGTGTACCTGTTGGGGGGGCAGTGCCTTTATGTTATCCAAGACCCTATCTGGATTGCTTATTCATGCTCATCACTTGTTCAGAGCTTGTAAGCACTATGTAAGCTATTAATTACTATACCACTCAGTCTTCCTCATTACCTAGAGGTAAACAGTTTTTGTACATACCTTTCTTACTTGCTTAGAGTAAAACAGCTCTTGTACTCACTTTCCTCACTTATCTAGGGGAAAATAGTTTTATATTCAGGCATGTCCAAGGGTCATCTCCCAGTGTTCTCTCCTGTCTATCTGATGAATCTGGACATCTTGAGGCAATGTAGAAATTGGCTCATGTACACAGACAACCCTCTCCGCCTACCACCCAACACTACAACCTGTGAGAAATGCATTTATCTAACCAAACTGGAGGTAAAGCTCTCTGCAACCAAGAGTGAACTTGACAGTCATGTGGAGAAGGTAAACATTTGCACCACACCACACTCATCACATAGTCTCACTAAATCTACACCACCATAAACCACACATAGTAACACAAAAACATTCGCAGAGGCTCTCAATAATAATCTGTATAAACAACAGAGACCTCCAAAGTGGAAACACAAGCAGCCTCCATCCCCCAACACAACCCCAATGGCACATAGTCCACAGACTCAGTGTGCCACTCAACCACAGCCAATAAAGCAAACCAACGTACCCAACACACTAGTCATAGATGACTCTATAGTCAGGCACACTGATGTCCCACTCACCAGGCTAAACAAGGAGAAGGTTACTGTCAGCTGCCTGTCAGGTACCAGGATCCGCCACATAACCCACGCACTCAGGTCACTCCACAACAAGTACAAATATGACTCTGTCATTGTCCATGTTGGTGTGAATGACCTGAGATGTACCTCCCTGGACTACATGAAAAGAGACATGGAAGAGCTCTCCGATCTTGTAGCCCAGGCAGGTATGACCCTAGCCCTGAGTAGCATTCTGCCATCACCCAGAATGATACTGCAGTATGAGGACAAAATGATTGACTTCAACAATTGGCTAAGCTTCTGGTGTCATTCTAAGGGGATCCAGTATCTGTCTGCTTGGGATGACATGGTTGACAGACCACAATGCTTTGCCACAGATGGACCGCACCTGTTGCCCTGGGATGATTTCTTTAGGCAAGGTTCAAATAAAATATTCACCACCATAACAGGAACAGGCAAGCACAAACTGAGGGTAATGCTACTGAATGTTGGAAGTCTAAATCTCAAAATGCACTCACTCGAGGCACAACATGTAATGGAGAACATTGATATCTGTGCAGTGACTGAGACTTGGTTCATGGCTCCAGAAGTCATCCCTGCACTACAAGGTTATAACTCATACCACACTTTTCGGCCATGTAACCTGGACTGAAACACCAAAGGCAGAGGTGTGTCCATATTCATTAAGGATATCCACCCCTCCAGGCTAGTTGCTTACCACAATGCATCCGAGGTTATCCAAGTGCAACTACCTTTGGGCTAAACTGCAATCCAAATCATAGCTTGCTAAAGATCACCCACCATGCCCCAAGATTCCCTCTCCTCTTTTCTTGATGTACTGGAAATTATTAGGGTTCAGCCAAACACCCTACTAATGGGCGACTTCACCTACCCCACCATTAACTGGGCAAACTACTTGTGTACCAACTCATTAGCTCAACATTTTCTGGAATTCATAAACTCCAATGCCCTAGATCAACTTATCCACACACCCACCAGGGGCAACAATATCCTAGACCTAGGCATTACCAACATGAGTGACCGGTGCTCCACACCTGAAGTCAACTCCTTGTTGGTCCGATCCGACCATAAGCTAAACACCCTTGATATCCACATCCTGCCCCCACCCCCCATTAAGGAAACCACAGTATAATATTTCTACAAAGCTAACTTCATGCTTCTTAAGACAGAAGTAGTGAACTTCATGACACCCATGCAGATGGACAATACAGTTACAACTGTTGAAACCTACACAAATGCACTCTGTAAGCACTTACACAAGTGCATGGATCGTGCTATCCCATACAGAACCAAGATGCTATCCTACAATATAAGGAAGCCAATCTGGTGGTCCCCTGCCATAAACAAACTGTAAAACAGAAGGAAGAAACTGTTGCAAAAGAGTACAATCCCATGAGTGGATGAGCTCCCTGGTCAGCCTCAGTAAGAAGCTGAGATCCCTTATAAGATCCTCCAAAGCTAGCTACAAAAACAAAACTGCCACTAATTTCAAGGACAACCACAAAGCTATGTCAAATATCTCGATGCCAACACCCAGATTTGCTCTGAATTACAGCACAAAGGCATGAACATTACAGAACCAACTGATATTGCCAACATCCTGGCAGATAGGTTCAGTGTTACCTTTCCCCCCTCTCTCCCCCTAAAGGGCCCATATCTACACAGGAAGAATGCAGAGTCCCTGTAATCACAACTACACAGGTAAATGGTGCACTCTCTAAAGCCAGCATCACAGCATCCATGGGACCGGACAACATCCCAGGCTGCGTTTTACATGAACTTCAGAATGAACTGGCTCCCCACTTACGCACCATATTCAATAAAAGCCTCACATCAGGCTTTGTGCCCCCTGAATGGTGCACAGCAACAGTTATCCCACTCCACAAAAGTGGCGCCACAATGGACCACAGGACCTATTGCCCTATAAGCCTGACTAGCCTGGACTTGCAAGGTTATGGAGCACATCATCATGGATCTCAGTCACAGAGACATTGGGTACCTCCAAACCTTTGACCCCTCCCAGTTTGGCTTTGTTAAGGGCAGAACATGCCACCTAAACCTGGTGGACTTCTTTGAGACAGTTACCAAGGCATTAGATGAGGGTAAGGAGGTCCACACAGCCTACCTTGATCCCTCAAAGGCTTTCAACACCATTCCCCATTCTGGTATTACCAACATACCCATCCACCTAAACATTAACCCCTACGTCATGAGATGGTTTGCAAAGTGTCTCACGGGCAGAACCCACACAGAGGGAGTTGCATACCCTACATCCGACTGTAAACCAGTTACAAGTGGCGTCTCTCACGGCTTAGTCCTAGGACCCCACACGTTCGGTATATACTTCTCTGAGGTACAGGCAAGCACAGGAGGACTTTGGCTGAAAAGGTTTGCAGACAACTGCAAACTAGGGGCCATAATTGTTTCCCCAGCTGATACAGACACCCTCCAGAAGGGTCGCACTGAGATGGATACCTGGTGTCAATATCATGGCCTCAAGCTGAATGCCAAACAGTGCATAGTCATCCCCTTTGGAAAAGAATAATTACCTGCAGACTACCACATAGGTGCTAGTCCCCTACATACAGAAAAGGTAATAAGGGATCTGGGAACCCAAGTAGTTAGCAATCTCTCCTTGGATAACCATAATGCCAAGGTGGTTAGAATATGCTTCTACGTGGCCCCCCTAATCTCAAATGGGTTCGTATCCAGAACAAAGGAGGCCATTGTGCCTCTCTACTCATGACTTATTAGACCCATTAAAGGATACAAAACCCTGTTTGGGATGTACCTTACAAGACAACTGCAACAGCTTGAAAGACCACAACAGTACCACACCAAGAGGATTACTGACCTCAACCAGATAACCTATGCAGCCCAACTAAAGAGACTTCAGCTGTACTTGGTTGCATACCGGGTACTCACAGGTGATCTCTGTTTGACATACAAGCCCATGTCCAACCCAGTATTACTGGATATGTTCCACCTAAACAAAAGCCCCTGAGAGCCACATGCTCTAGGGATATACACCTAACCACAATGACAACTAGGATGTGCTGGAGGGATATATTCCTGACCAGGAGACTCCTCATGCTTTGAAACATGATTCCAATGTACATCAGGCAAGGCCCCTCACTAGCACTCTTCAAGAGAAACCTTGATGGGTGGATGGGAGACAGACATGTACCCTGGGGATCACTGCAGTGGCTCTGCTGGACAGAGATGCAGGGAACTAATGGTTCTGCTGTTCAGAGGCACAGGGACCTAACCTAAGGGGGTGGTGGAAACCAACACACTCTAGCTAGGCTTATAAATACCCTTGGGCAGACAGCCTAGTACCTACCTTTGAACTTATTACATGTCTTATGTGCATGGATAGTTAACTACCTCTTCCATTTTACTTTGCTATCATGTTGATAAACTGTTGGGTGACTACAAGTCATATGTATACTGTTACTGTGTATTGTAAATGCCAATAGACATAACTAATGTTTGCCTAACATAACAGTAATGCTATGTAAAATGTAATACATATCTGCCTACAATACTGTACATTACACAGTTATTGGCACAATATCCCACAATGCAAATCATAATTGCACAGTAGGCCCACCTTCGACATGTTATTCTCAGTAATACACCCATACATATGCCTACTGTTACAATATATCAACATGTACTGTCCCCTGTTATAGCACATACTTGTTGGACCAACCCTGCCACTGACAGCGGCTGGAGAGGAATTGTTGGGTTCAAAGCCCTTATATAGCATCCCTTGTGGTGTATGCGGTGTTTGCCTTGTGACCTTCAGCAGTACACACATAAATACTACAAGCATTACTATGCTCAACAATGCATCTTTACAAGATATCTGTTTCCACTATATGCATTGCATGCACTTTAATTATTACAGAACAGGTACTACATACACAGACATACTGAGTGTTCTACATACCTTATTAGTAACCTGAGGTGTCGTTGACTGTTATTTCAATCCTTTTCAGTTTTTGTTTCAATCTTCTTTGTAATGTTCTGCTGGTATATACAGATGGTTTGAATGTGTGACAAGCCATCCTTTTATAGTTAAATATCGGTAACATGTGCTATCCTGACCACCAATTGGTGTTCCAAAGTAGTTAATTAGATGCACATCAACTGTGCAGCTACTCCATTAGCCAATACCATGGCAACAATGGTGTATAATTGAGTACTCCACTTGGGTATTGTCCCTTTGCCTTACTTTCGGGGAAGACAGCCTGGATGTGTCGTTTGTGATGCATTTCAACAGCTATATGGAGACAGAGATATATTAGCTTCATGACTCCCGTGGATTGTGTGTAATGGCTAGAAGATGTTGTTCTACATGTGAGTACAGCTGTTATATTTCAGAACATTGCTACTTATGCAGGGTTTGTTTGTACCTGATACTTCTGCAGATGTTTCAGTCTGGCAAGGATGTTTGGGCAGCTCAAGGCTGTATGGCTATGCATGAAATGTTAGGTGGTTTACAGTGTGCTCACCAGACATCTTTGGTTTGGTGTACATGTGTATCATACTGTGCTGTTAATTAGTAATTGGTAATACTTGCTGGTGTGTGTATACCCTCTTAAACGGGATTAGTGTAAACAAACCCTGTAACATCAGCAGCTGTTCCATTGTATAACAGCAACTATTTCACATAGGGCCATGTTAGTGTGCCTCTGACAAGGCATGTTAAGGCTTCTGCAGATGTTGTACAGTGAGTGAATGATTTGTGATATTATTACAGTTTGTATTGTAATTGGTTTGGGTGTGGGGGAGATGTTGGTGGATTGTACATAGCAGAAGCAGGTGTGTAGGAACTGCTTTCGTACATAATCCATATATGTGTGAGGGTTCCTTCCCTATTTGAACACCTATCCTTTAGTGGACTAATACTATGGTAATTGCAGGCTGATTCATTAAGGCACTGTTAATTGATTCCTGTATAGCATGCAGGTGATGTTAGTCCTTGAATCCTTTCGGAAATTCATCGGAATGTAATAAAGTGTTGCTACATGAAAGCTGTCTGTGTATTTCTGTCATAGGTATTTGCAGTCATTGGAGATGTGTTTGTGACTGACCCTCTTTGGCTAGGGTTGCCACCTTTTCAAATGGCCATAGTGGGACATTTTCAGGACATACATCAGATTTTACAGGCCGACACAAACCCACGGTCAGTACAAAGGATAGAACTTTCCTTTTTGCCTAAATATAAGCTTAATCTTGTAGAAATTTAGTTGCTTATCCTGTTTCTTGTAACATGTAGATATTTTAGATACAGAAATAACTATTTTATGCAACTATACATTACATATGGGACATAATTATGTCGTACAATCTCAGGACATTTGCCATTTATAATATTTTTGGTCAGGACACAACTGCCCAAAGAGGGACTGTCCCTCGCAAAGTGGGACAGGTGGCAACCCTATCTTTGGCTCATGTCCATAGCACATATTTGTAATAGTGTATAGGCATATACTCTCCATATCATTTGTTCATAAAGTTTGGTCGTGGCGGAATGTGTGATTGCTATGGTCCATGTTATACTCATATATGAACACTGCAACTGCTGTATACGAGATACCTATGGAATCCCGAACGCGCATAGTTCTGACGCCCACAGTACCGGGCCCAGACTCCCATACCCCACATTACCAACAGCAACAGTCAAACTCGTGAAAGTAACACAAACACGGAACACACACACACATACACACACACACACACACACACACACACACACACACACACACACACACACACACACACACACACAATAACAAACCATCCTATACTACGTATGAGCAGGTGGGCAAACCCCCTACACCCCCCATGTGGGTGGCTGTGCCCCCACATTCCCCTACTTTAACATTCTGCCTCAGAGATTGCACAAACAGACGCACAAAGCAAATCCCCACCCACACATTACAGTCCCCCAGGAACACACACCACACTCAAAACACACACTTACACACACTACAGCCCTCAGAAACACACTTACACACAGTAACCTACCTGAACCACAACACCAGAAGCACTAACTAAATGTCCCTTAACATCAGGATTTTAAACCTCACGCTTCTGGTGTTTTGGTACTGTGGTCTTTCGGTCTATAAGCCACGTGATTACGCTTGTCGGTATGTCAAGCATTCGGTATTTGGTAGGTATCCCATTTATGTGTACCTCCATGGTTATGTAGATGTTGTTAACCTATCTATATAGCTACATATATATGTATATCCCTATATATCGACATATCTCTCTCTCTCCCTCTCTCTCTGTATATATATATATATATATATATATATATATATATATATATATATATATATATATATATATATATATATATATATATATATATATATATATATATATCATACACCTTTCATTGGGTACATGGCGGTTTGTCCTATTTCCACACATTCCTCTCTTTTGTGTTTTAACCTGTCAGAATACACAACTGCCATTGGTACATCTCAGGTAGCTTAGTGGTAGGTTATTGTGAAGATTCAGTACATGGTTGCATGTTGTAATCCTGGCAGTGGTCATTTTACCTCTCAGAGCAGGCACTGGTAGTGTAAGGGTGATTAACGCACATTTCAGAGGTTGTGTGTTCCAAATGTTTATTATTCTGTGGAATACTACCTATATATGCAAGCTGTGGTTAAGGTATACTATGTAGCATGTAAATCATCTCTGACTTTTTTGGGATTTGAACCAGGACTGCACAGATATTATGCAAATGCTGTAGCCATTACACTATTGACATTAACATTCCTTCTGCCTGTTTCCTATGTCCATGAATCCTATGTGTAAGCTTGGCTACACAACAGGCGGAGCCACCCACACCCAGTGAACTTCTCAAAATACCGACATGACACATGAATTGGGAGACTATACATTAACATCCTAACTACATTTGGCATAGCCATTCACTGACACACTTCAGGGGAAACCTTGATGTGTGACTGGCCAACAGTATATACACCCCTGGGATCATGTGTCCCAGAAACATACAGCCAGGGTGTGGGGGAGCCACTCCAGTTTTATAGCTGCAAGACCTGTTGGGGAAATTGAATGCTGTTGGGTTGTCATGTTAACATGCCCTTTTGAGATCACTATGTGCCCCTATCACCCTACAGCACCCCAGTCTTCAACGGCTTCCAACAACTCTGCCTGGGATCACTTCATTGGCTATGCATGACAGAGGCTCAGTTACTTCATCAATGGTGCAGGTAAAGCCACCACACTGCAGCTATGCTTCTAAATGTCTTTGGGCAAATACCCTATTACCTATCTGTGAATCTCTACAGTGCAGGCCATCTCCAACATCATATGTGATTATACAGAGTTTTCCGATCACGATATACAGTGTAAAATCACCATGTAGTCAGACAACAGTTAAGTACAGCAATAGCATACAGACTACTGATACATAATCACTCCAAAAGCCTATCCTGGAAGCTAGTGGACATGTATAGGTTTCAGGCTTTGTATTGCTTACCAGTAGGTTACCTATAGGAAAGATGGGACACAAGCACAGATGGGATACATACCTGCAACAATGCCATACCACCTTGCATGTGTCAGCCTAAGGCTTTGGAATGCTGGGCAAGGCTATTGGCGCCCCCATGGTGCCATTTATAGGCAGGTCTCAGAGGTGAATCTCACCTCCATGAACTGCACAATAGCGGAACCAATGAGGGTTAGGCTACTCAACACCGGGGTAGTACTCACAACATGCATGCACTCACAGCACCCGTCAGTATGGACAACATCTACATTTGTTCTGTGACTGGGACCTGTATAAGGCTCCTGTGAGCACACCGGCACTACCAGACTACAACCCATAACACACATTTCAGCCACTGAACATGGACTGGCACAGACATGGAGGGGGTATATCCATATTCATCGGGGATACCTACAGCTCCAAGTTAGTGGGGCAGCATGATACCTCTGTGATCATCCATGTGCAGCTAACATCAGCCACAACTACAATGCAAACTGTGAGCTGCTATGGATAACCCTCCATGACCCAGGAACACCACTATAACTATCTGGAGGCAGTGGTAAACATGACATTCCTACCAGACACCCTGTTATTGGTCAATGTTGGCTACCCTACACTTAACTGGATAACCTACTCGAGTATTCACTTCCAGGCCCAGCACTTCCTGGGATTTATCACCACATATGGCCTGTATCAGTTGGTAGACGGACTAAAGAGAGGTGAAAACATACTAGAAGTGGTAATCACTGACATGTTCAACAGGTGCACTACAGCAGAGGTAAACTGGTCACTGTTTAGATCTGACCATGAACTATTCACTGATGATTTCCACTCCCAACCATCTCCCCCCCCAAGGAACACACAGTGAATAGCTTTCCTACAGCTAAATTCACAGTACTAATGACAAAGGTGGGAGGGTTCACAGCTCCCATGCTCAGGTATGACACTGCTCAAGATACAGACAGAATTACGAATGCACTCTATAAGCACCTACAAAGATGTATGGGTCGTGCCATCAATGGTAAACCAGGACTCGCTACTCCTACACAAGGGCACCAGTCTGCTGAACCCCTGCATTATACAGGCTATACAACAGAAGTAGGACAGTAGTCCAGAACAACAGCAAATCCCAAGACATGCAGTCATCCATGACCAGTATTAGCAAGATACTTATGTTACTCATGTAATCATCCAAGGCTGACATCCACAGGTAAATAGGCATGGATTTGGAATATGACCACAAAGGCTTCTTTGGCTATGTCAAGGATATAAGCAGTAACACATAGACTTACACTGTGCTGGTGTAATATTGCACTGAATATATTGACCCTACTGATATTACCAACACACTTGATGATACATTCGGAGCAAGCTTCACCCCTTACTGGGCCTACAGCAATACCCAAAACGTATACTATCCCAGACATCTGAGACATACAGGTGTTAATGGCCCTTTCAAGCAGCATGACAGAGCATCAGTGGAGGCAGATGGTGTCCCAGACTGCATCCTGCAGACACTACAAGACAAAGTGACCCCCTGCCTAATATAGCAATTCAACATCAGCCTCTACACAGGCTACATGGCCATTCACTGGTGCATGGTAATAGCTATTCCACTCCACCAAGGTGGTGATACAACTGACCATGGTAACTACCACCCCCATAAGCTTGAGTAGCCTGATCTGCATGGCTATGGAGTGCATCCTCATGGCACTCATTAACATAGACAATGGTAACCTCCAGACACATCAGCTAACCCAGGTCAGCTTGACTGAGTGCAGATCATGCCTACTGAACCAGTTTGATATCTTACAGTCACCTAGACTTTAGGTGTGGGATGTGGTAGTTCACACATACTACCTGGACCTTGTCAAGGGTTTTGACACCATTCCCCACTCAGGTATTATTTCTACACTCACCAGCCAGTATATCACCCATACATCACAGGTTGGTTTACCAACAGGCTTACACCCACAACCCACATGGTAAGCCTAGCAGCCTCAAGGTCCAACTCTTGACCAGTCACGACTGGTGTCCCACAGGACTCAGTCCTGGGATCCCTACTGTTTGCCATATACTTCTCGGAGGTACGGGCTAACACAAGTGGACTTCAGCAGGCCATGTTTGGTGATTACTGCAGACTGAGAGCCATAACTGACAGTCCAGCTGTCACAGACATCCGTCAAGGGGCCTCATGTAGACCAACACAGGGTGTCAGAGTAATGGCCTCCAGCTAAAGGCCACATACTCATGGTCATTCCATTTTGGGAAACTACACACACACATATTAACACATGAGTGGCAGACACTATAATTCAGATGACATAATGGGTATGCGGGGAACTACATTACATAGTGATCTCTCCTTTGACAGTCATATCTACAAAATAGTTAGTACATCCGTCTATGTAGGCCATCTGATTACTTAAGGGTTCACATCTAAACAGACTTAGGTTATTGTGCCCCTTTACTCATCAGTCATCATTCCCCTCATCGAGCATGATAACCCATTTTGGATGTACCTCAGAAGATACATCCAACAGCTGGAAGGGCCACAAATGTACCTCGCAAAGAGGGATAATGCCCTCAGACATGTGTCCTATGCTGCCAGACTGCATAAACTCTTGCATTACTCAGTGGCATCTCATTTACTCACAGATGATATTTGCTGGCCAACAAAGCCGTGTCCAAGTCAGGCTTAATGGATATGCTCCACCTATGGGAATCCATGTCACAGTGTGCCACACACTTTAATGAGCTACACATTGCTACAGCCATAACCGGAAGATGCTGGAGTGACAGATTCCTGTCATGGGTACTCCCCATGATTTGGAACCACATCCCTGATTACATTATATGGAGCACCTCACTAACACTCCAGGGAATCCTTGCAGATTGGGTGGGGAACAGTGGATACACCCCAGGGATCCCGCAATTGGGTCTGCTCCATAGAGGGACAGTTAGTTACTCAATGGGGTGGTGACAGCAGACACATTTTGGCTATGCTTATGAATGGCCTTGGGCAGTTAGGCATGTACCTACCTATGTACCTATGAACCTATACATACAGTATCAACACATGCTGATAGCTTAATTTACTGTTCAGGTACTGACTTACTTTGTGCCAATGGCAGATGTGTGTACAATAATTGAGGGCTGCCTGTGTAGGATGCACACAGTATACCACCTATACATGACAATTTGCAGGTGGTCATGTGTGTGTGCCATCCATGTTTGTTGTGTGTGCAGGTGGAGAAGGGTGTCAGTCCATAGGTGCCTACCCTGTCAGTGTGTGTGCTATACATTCCCTCTTTGCCAAGGCATGGGCATACTGGCCATGCCACCATCTGCCTACTGGGGCTGGCACAGGGTGTTCATGGTCTGAGTCCCTTTGTGCATGTGGGACCCTTGGCAATGGTGGTGGGGTATGAGGGCCTTCACCATTCTGTCCCTGCTGCAGCTGTTTCTGCACTGCTGCAGCTGTTTCCGCAGTATCATATTCTGTAGCATGGCACATACTATGAAGATGTGGGCACACATGCCTGGAGAGTACTGCAAGGCTCCACCAGATATGTCCAAGCAACGGAACCGTGATTTCAGCATCCCAAACACACACTCAGTGATGATTCTGGTTTCTGCATGTGCCTCATTATGGCATTCTTGCATGGGTGTGTGTGCATTTCTGATGGGAGTCACCATCCACGGTTCCAGTGCATAGACAACATCCCCCACCAGGTGGCCATATGGGATGCCCCCCCCGGCAAATACCTGATACAGCTGTGAGGCATGCCAGATGTGGGAGTCGTGATAGCTTCCAGGGCTGCCAGTGCGCACATCCATGATAATGCCCTGGGCATTGCACATGACCTGGCAGCTGATGGAGGGGTATCCCTTGCAGTTTATGTAGTGCCTGCCCTGCTCACCGGGTGGTGTCTTGATGTGTATGTGCATGAAGTCTATTGCACCCAGTATCTCTGGGTAGTCTGCCACATGGTGGAAAAGACGCATATTGATGGCCAACTCCTCCTGCATTCGGGGGAAGTATATGTGCTCATTGGCATGTGGTAACATGGCATCCAGGAAGTGGTGGAGTACCCTGGATGCTGATGGCTGGGAAATCCCCATGATATCCCCAGTTGGCCTTTGAAAGGTACCTGTGGCTAGTATTCTCAAGCTTACACATACCTTCGTGTCCACTGGGATGGGTTCCCCTCTGTTATTTCTGGCTCTGAGGCATGGCTGGCACAGCTCAACAAGTTGCTGGATGGTGTCCCTGTCCACCCCATAATGCTCTAGATCATGTAGCCCCTGGCAGGTTACCCTGGGGCTGAACACTCTTCTCCTCCTCCGGTGCCTGAGATAGTTGTCAGCATCATCCTCCACACCACCATCAGTCTCCAACACATGCTGGTGAATCAAAGTTATGGCAGTGCCTAACATGTACATATTAAAACTTCCCCATCTGTATACACCAAAGGTGCAGAGTGTCTGGGAATACACAAGTGTGTGTGAGGTGCTTTCACAGTTTATACTATTGTGCAATGGATGCTGCTGGTGTAATTGGATGTGTATGTGCAATTCCAGCTGCTGGGTATCTTAATTATGGGTTTTACAGCAGGTACTGCTATTGTGGGGCCTTTGGTGTTTACTCTTGGCTGCCGTGATTTATCTATTGCCCTTTACTTCACTTTTCAACCCGATTCCCCTCCCATTGTCAGACATGCATCCAGCTGCCTGCTTTCTTGTTTTGTAATTTCCCAACCCAGGACTGTGCAGTGAAATGTGTTATGTAGCTGATCTACTGCAAGTTTGCTTTGTTCTGCTGTGGCAGTTCTCTTTTCTTTGCAGTATGGCACCTCCCCTTTCCTGTTCTGCAGATAGCTGCTAGCAGCCTTGTTAGCTGTTGTCAGTGGCCCACTGTGAGTTCCTAGGTGTTAATTACTCATTTGTGCTCCAGTTATCATGCTGCAGCATTTCCTTATTGTCTTCCCATATACTTCCTTTTTTAGCTGTGGTGTGTGCCACGCACAGCCGTTTACCGGGTTTTGAGCATGTTTTCATCCACGCTCACATGCACTTTCAGTTATCTTGTGTGCTCTCAGCTAAGCAAAGCTGTGGCTACTTCCACACCCCTATCCTGCGGCTTTGCTTAGCAACAGGCAACCCGGATTAGCAATGTTCCAATGTGCTTACAGCTAAGGTGACGCACCCCTCTCTTGATGTCATCTTTATCTCCAGGCCACACCTCGGTGTTGTACTGCTACTCTGTGAGGTACATCCTTACACCAGCGGGGATTTTGCGATTCAGTATTACTTGTCTCATTTGCATGACATTTACTACTAATTCCTAGTTACCGTGCAGAACACTGTCACAGACCCTTAGCAAACCTTGCGCCATGGTTGTGGTGCAGCATGCGTGCCATTGACTATTATGGGGAATTCATGAAATGTGTTACATTGCAGTTTTATTACATATAAATATATTTTCATTGTGATCCCATCTGCGCACAGATGCACTGAGATTTTACTTTGCGTTAGTGTGGCCATGACATTAAATGTTCTTTTTTATGTGTTGTGCATGTTTTTTATGCCATTGGCTATATATTTAGCCATTGGCATATATTAACATTATAATACATGAGTTTGGTCCACTGTCATGACTCCGATTTTATGTTTGAAAAAACGTAAACCATTTTTTGGTTTACATTTCTGCATGCTTACACTACTAGCCTGCACCACTTCATGAATCGCTATATACCTTCATTTGTATGCTGCACTGCTGTGCATGGGGTAATTAGCCTACATGCGCCGGGAGCTGCGCAGCTGTGGCATACGCTGGTAGTGCACATGGAAACAGCTCGTACCTGAATCGCTCAACGGCCACATTTGGCGTTAGATCGCCGACACTATGCCTGCGCCTGGCGCAAGCTTCATGAATCCCAGGGATAAAAGCACAAAACACATGCCTACATTCACGGAGGCTCTCAATAAAAATCTGCCCAAACAACCAAGACCTCCAAAGCAGAAATGCAAGCAACCTCCACCCCCAAACACAACCCAAATGACACATAGCCCAAAAACTCAGTGTGCCACTTAACTACAATCCATAAGGCATAACGTACCAAACACTCTAGTCATAGGTGACGCTATAGTCAGGCACATTGATGTTCCACTCACCAGGCTAAACAAGGAGAAAGTTACTGTCAGCTGACTGTCAGGTGCCAGGATCCACCACATAACGCAAGCACTCAGGTCACTCCACAACAAGCACAAATATGACTCTGTCATTGTCCATGTTGGTGAGAATTACCTGAGATGTACCTCACTGGATTACATTAAAAGAGACATGGAGGGGGTCTCCAATATTGTAGCCCAGGCAGGTATGACCCTAGCCCTGAGTAGCATCCTGCCATCACCCAGAATGACACCACATTGCAAGGACAAAATGATTGACTTCAACAATTGGCTAAGCTTCTGGTGTCATTCTAAGGGAATCCAGTATCTGTCTGCCTGGGATGACATAATTGACAGACCACGATGCTTTGCCAGAGATGGCCTGCACATGTCGGCCTTGGGATTCTGGATACAGGCAAAGGCTCTTGCCACCCCTATAGTTCCTTTTTTAGGCAGGGTTCAAATGACAAATTCACCGCCGTAACAGGTATAAGCAAGCAAAATCTGAGGATAATGCTACTCAATGCTAGAAGTCTAAAACTCAAAATGCACTCACTCGAGGCACTCCTTAAAATGGAGAACATTGACATCTGTGCAGTGACAGAGACCTGGTTCAAAGCTCCAGAGAGCACCTCTGCATTACCAGGCTGTAATTCATACCACACCTTTCGGCCACCTAACCCGGACCAAAACACTAAAGGTGGAGGCATTTTCATATTCATTAAGGATATCCACAACTCCAAGCTAGTTGCTCAGCATAATGCATCTGAGATTTTCCAAGTTCAACTAACTCTGGGCAAGACCGCAATCCAGATTGTAGCTTGCTACAGACCCCCCACCATGCCCCAGGATTCCCACTCCTCTTTTCTTGATACACTGGAAAATATTAAGGTACAATCCAACACCCTAATAATGGGTTATTTCAACTACCCCACTATTAACTGGGAAAACTACTCATGTACCAACTCTTTTGCTCAACGTTTTCTGGAATTCATAAATTTCAATGCCTTGGATCAACTTATCCACACCCCCACCAGGGGCAGCAATATCCTAGACCTGATCATCACCAACATGGGTGACCGGTGTTCCACACCAGAGGTCAATTACTCGTTGGTCAGACCCGACCACAAGCTAATCACCCTAGACATCCACATCCCGCTCCCAGCCCCCATTATTGAAACAACCGTAAAAAATGTCTCCAAAGTCAACTTCACGCTTCTTAAGGCAGAAAAACTTCACGACATCCATGCAGATGGACAATAGAAATACGACTGCTGAATCCTACACAAATTCACTTTATAAGCACTTACACAAGTGCGTGGATCATGCTATCCCTAACAGAACCAAGATGCTATCCTCCAAAAAAAGGAAGCCAATCTCATGGCCTTCTGCCATAAACAAACTCTACAACAGAAGGAAGAAACTGTTGCAAAAAAGAGTAAAATCCCATGATTGGAGGAACTCCCTGGTCATCCTCAGTAAGAAGCTGAGATCCCTCATAAAATCCTCCAAAGCTAGTTATGAAAACAAAATCACCACTGATTCTAAAGACAACCACAAAGCATTCTATAGCTATGTCAAAAATCTCAATGGCAACACTCAGATCTGCGCTGAGTTACATTGCAATGGCACTAAATATACAGAATCAACTGATATTGCCAACATCCTGGCAGATAGGTTCAGTGCTAACTTTACCACCCTCTCACCCTGTAAAGGGCCCATCTCTATGCCGGAAGAATGCAAAGTTCCTGTAATCATGGCTGCACAGGTAAAAACCTCGCTCTCCAAAGCCAAAAACACAGCATCCATGGGACCTGACAATATCCCAGGCTGCCTTCTACATGGACTACAAAATGAACTGGCACCACACCTAAGTGCCATGTTCAGTCATAGCCTCACCTCAGGCTTTGTGCCCATTGAATGGCACACTGCAACAGTTATCCCACTCCGCAAAGGGGGAGTCACGACAGACCCTGGGAACTACCGCCCCATTAGCCTGATGAGCCTGGTCTGCAAGGCTATAGAACGCATCATCATGGAACTCATAAACAAAGACATTGGAGATCTCCAAACTCTGGACCCCACACAGTTCGGGTTTGTAAAAGGAAGATCATGTCTCCTAAACCTGATAGGCTTCTTTGAAGCAGTCTCCAAAGCCATAGATGAAGGTAAGGTGGTTCACACAGCCTATCTAGATCTCGCCAAGGTGTTCGACACCATCCCCCACTCTGGAATTATAGATAAACTCACTAAACTAGGTATAAATCCCTATGTCACAAGATGGGTTGCCAACTGGCTTACTGACAAAAACCCATGCTGTGAAAGTAGTAGACTCCAAATCAGACTTCAGACCAGTGACAAGTGGAGTACCACAGGGTTCAGTCCTGGGTCCTCTCCTGTTTGGTATCTACTTCTCTGCAGTACAGGCTAACACAGAAGGTCTTTGTCTAACTAAGTTTACAGATGACTGCAAACTAGGAGCCATAATCAAAACTTCTAACGATGTGGACATCCTACAGAAGGGCCTCACTGAGACAGATGCCTGGTCTCAAAGCTATGGCTTCAAGTTCAATGCCAAAAAGTGCATTGTTATCCCCTTTGGTAAAAACTCTGTACCCATGAACTACCACATAGGTGGTAGTCTACTTAACACAGAAAGTGTGATAAGAGACCTTGGGACACAGGTGGACAGTAGTCTCTCCTTTGATAATCACATCGCCACAGAAGTCAGGAAATCCTTCTATGTGGCACACCTCATCACAAAAGGTTTTTCATCCAGAAAAAAAGAGGTCATTGTTCCCCTCTATTCATCACTCATTATACCCATTATAGGGTACAACGCCTCTTTTGGTATGTACATCACATGACATCTACAACAACTGGAAAGGACACAGAAATACTTCACAAAGAGGATTACTGGCTTCAAACAGATGCCCTATGCAGACCATCTCAAAAAACTCCAGCTTTACTCCTTTGCATATCACCTACTCAGAGGCAATCTCTGCCTAACATACAAAGCTATGTCAAACCCAGAGCTGTTGGACATGCTCCACTTAAAGAAATCCCAATCCCTCCAAGCTTCATGCTCTAGGGACCTAAACCTTGTCACCACAATAAACAGAACATGCTGAAGGGATAGATTCCTATCCCAGAGACTTCCCATAGTCTGGAACAGACTACCTATCTATGTCAAACAGAGCTCCTCATTAGCACTCTTCAAGAAAAATCTTGATGATTGGATGGGCAATAGGAAACTCACCCCGGGGATCACTTTGCCTAGCTCTTTAATTATGTCATACTATTCAGATTTCTGCAGGGGGGCTTGTGGTACCAGACTGCTGGACTACAGCCCCACCCAACTTTCTCATAAGAAAAAATAAATAAATAAAGAGTTAAATTAGTACTTTTTACACACTAGTAACAGTTTGAACTGCAAATTGGTGTGTAAAGGCAAAGATGCGAGGTGGAACTTGGAACAGCAAGTGTGCATGCTTGAGTTCTTATTAAAAAAATATATCTTTTTGTCGCCAGACTGTTTTAAAAACAGTTTGGACTGGGAAGACTGCAGGCATCAATGAAGATGCCCAAAAGTCATTGCAGTTTTAACTGCAGGAAATAGGAAGCTGACAAGACTGTTCAGTCAGCAGTCTGTCATGCAATATGAGTATGTGACATGGCTACTGATTAGTCCTGTACTCTATCGTTCTCTTCCCATGCTCTAACTGGACATAGTTAAGTTGGGAGGGAGAGAGCAAGAGGCCAAGGACTCTTGAAAAAAGGTGAAAAGCATTTAATCATCAACTGGAAACTCGGAATCAAACTTTAAGGTGAGAGAAACTAAGGAAGGTTATTTGTAAATTACCCCCCACCAAAAAAAAAAAGATTAATTACTTAAATTCTCAATTTTTTTTTCCTGGCAGGATCAATCAGATACTTTTTGCATTTTTTTCCTGGCAGGGTCAACCAGATACCTTCTGTAGTTATGTTTTTTTTCCTGGCAGGGTCGACCAAATACTAGTGGTCAATGTGTTTTGGGGGCTGATTATCCTGTCAGGGTTAACCAGATACTAAGGAGGCAGTGTACTTTGGAGGCTGCTTAACTGTGGATGTTTTTCTCTAAGAAAAAAAATCTTGCTAGAGGTCAAATAGATACTAGTTAAGTAGTGTGTTTTGGGAGCTACTTATGGAAGAAATGTTTTTTTTTCAGTGTAATCTTTTTCAATTAAGATAGATTAGGATGGTACGTGGATGTTTTGTTTTTGAAACTCTAGCCTTGCATGACTTAAGTGTGTATGAGTGAACTGAAGCAGGATCACCTGCAAGCTCTTGACTATGTGATGCTAAAGAAGCACAGTAATGTAACCATTGTCTTCTCTTTACATTATTGTAAACCTTGTAGGCTCAAAGCAGATATTGTTGGTAGACAATCTGGCAGGGAGTATGCCTAGTATGTGTGAATGAAATGAATGGCCTTACTGTTGCACTTCTGAGTTGCAAGAGTAACGTGAGTTTTAATGAAGTAAGATCAACCACAAGCTCTGAAGTCTCTCTTGTTTATGTGAAAAATATATATACATTAATAACACTGTTGTCGTTTATCCTTTTTTGTCTTTTAACCTCACAAGATCAAATCAGATAGTGTGGGTGGGGTGGGCAATAGGGATTGGGGATATGTTTGAATGAAGCAATTGGTCCTGCTGTTTACTGTTGTTGTAATTCCAGCTTTGCAAGACAGTAATGGTTGTCTGTACTTTCAGATGAATGTAATCTAATTATCAAATGTATGAGTCATTCTTAATATATGTTATTTTGTATCTGTTCATGTATATACTGAATGTCTGTTCAAAACTGTTTGTAATATGTTAAAAGCCTTTTTTCCCAGACATATGCTGAAAAGATTTTTTTTTTACTAAAGACAGTTGGACAAACCTGGGTAAACAAACGTAAAATAAATAAAATTAAACCTGTATTTGTGTTAGGTGAGTTGGTATACATAAGTTGTGACTAATGTTTCTGTCAACTAAATGAAATTAATCCAGATATGTTAATTTAATCCTGGGAGTGTCGAAACAAATATTTTTGCTCAGTAATGGGGATGAGGTGGGGCTGTTTGTGAATGAAATGAGTTGACTGGCCCTGCTGTTTGCTGTTGTAATTCAGGATTTGCAAGATTAATGTGTATTTTGGTAAAGTACAGTAGAATTTCCAAATTTCCTTACTTTTCACTTAGCATTGTATAAAATGTGGATTACCTGATACAGTACAATGCATGTCTACTACATCGTGTGCACTCATAATAGTTTCATGCAGTCAAAACCAACCACTTTTTTGCTATTTAGAGATGGTTACATTTTGTGCTATTATAGCATAACCTAAACACCTCATTAACTCTGAAATGTGATTTATTCTAGTATCTGATATGTGCAATAGTGATTTAGCGGTTATTTTATGTAAAATGGTAAGCATGATCAGTGTTGATCCTGCTGTACTATAGCTCCACCCTGTGAAGTTATCCCCACCCATTTCTAATTGGCCCCGCCCCATTGAGGTGTCTCCTACAGCCCAACAGGGGATTACTGAAACCATTTCAAAACCTGATGGTCCATTAGATTTGTAGACCAGTAGCATGGGAGTGTACCAGTCACTTGTTTATTCTTCTATGACCCAGGTTTATGCATTTTCTGTACCCATTTTCTTACTGGTTGGCATTGGGACTCTGGTGTCCAGCATGGTTTCAACTGTATGGTCTCGTCAACTATGGCTTCTATATTATGCCATTATGCAGTATAAAGCTACTTCTACCAGATATCTTAAAGAACATATTCTTACTATCAAATTCCTTCACTTCCAGTTTCTAAAATATGATAATGTCTTCCCAGTTTTGACTTCAGGACATGCCATAGATGTCTTAACTTCTGTAAACATATTTGCCACAGAAACCTCACCTTCCCAAGATTTTAGAATATTTACATGTTATAGCAGTTCTGATTTTCTTTTTCACAGTTGTCTTAACTTACAGTTTGCTTTATTTACTTTTTCTGCAACTTCAAAATGCTCTCATTCCTTTGCAAAGAACTTATTTCCAGCAGTGGGTACTAACACAAGTACTTTGTCTCCTAGTTTGAATTCTCTAAGAACATCATTTCTATTGTATGTTCTTTGTTGCGTTTATTGTAAACTTTCCAAGTGTTCTCTTACTATGAGCATTTTAGTTCTTAACTTGTCAGCAGGTCTGAAAAGTGCTTTGCCATGCTATTCAAGGGTGTTTTCTTCCTCCCATGTTTCTTTTGCTATATCTAACATGCATGGGGAAATCTACCACACAGTAGTTCAAATATTGTGATCCCATTAAAGGCTTAGGGATACTTCTCTTACAGAAAAGAAAAAATACAAAAACAGTTAATTCTAATTTTTCCCATCCAGTTCTTTAGCCTTCCATAACATACACTTTAAAGGTTTGTTAAAGTGCTGAACTAGCCCATCTGCTGAAGGGCACACAATGTGCCTCATGATTTTTATCAATACACTTTGGATTGTCTCTTTGAAGGAACACTGCTTTATGAAACTTTATTGCGTAATTGATAATTTCTAGGAAATACTGGCGACCCTTACTATGCTTTAAAAGCAGGTCCACAATGCCTGTTACTATGTGCTCAAACAGGATCTCCACAATGGGTAAGAATGTCAACGAGATATTAAATGTGTGTTTGGGCACTGTCTTTGATACTTTGGCTGAGTAGTACAAACATTCTCTGTCTCTTCATAACACCATCCCAGTAAAATTTAGCTAAAACCATAACGTTTGTTTTGGTCATTCCTAAATGACTGTCCAAATTTGGCTATATATTAATTTTATTACAAAGTTCTAAAATACATTGGAACTAAAAGCTGGCTCTGCTTTGCCTTTTGTTACCCTGTACTATTGTATGGAATGTACCATTTCTTAGCTAAATATTATTGGTATGAAATGGGTCAGGTGTTGGTTCCCCATCTACTCATGCTTATCTTTCTCTAACTGTACTCAGTGTCCTGCCTTCCCACTGATCCTTCCTGAAAATGACTTGACTTACCTAGAGGTTAGCCAATCAGCATTACATTCATCACTATTCTGACAGGAAGTGGAGGTGGTGGCCTCTTCTCTTATAAATACAGGTACAAACTTTTCTCCTTCATTTAATTCTTCCCTTGTAAAAGGCAATTCATGAACATTTCTTCCACCAGGATACTGCTCTCCTTCCTTCCTTCCTTTATCTATTTTGTTCTTTTTCTATAATATTTTTCTAGTGTTCTTTACAGTTAGAGTCCCACTTCTCTTTCTGAAAGGATCTCTGCTTTGGTTTAAAAGATTAGGGCACCATTCAGTTTACACTTTTCCTTTTCTGTCAGCATGAGATTCATCTGTTCCTTCCTTGGCTTCTATTCTCATGTCCATTAGTGTATTCATAACTAAAGGTCTTTCCCTGTCCACATCCACACTATTTTATGTTATTATTTTATCTACTGGAGTCTTTAGTAAGAGTCAAAGTTTCTCAAATTCCATACTGTATACCTTTATTGTTTAACAATTGAATTATTTGACATGACTCACCTCCTCAGTGTCAGACCACTTCACTCTGAGCCAACCATAGCTGCTTTTGTATCTTTTAGCTTTTCAACCCTTTCATTACCAGCACTACTAAGTTCTGGACACATATCTGATTGAAGCTTTTCTCCCCATAATTTCCATAGCTCTTTAAACTAGGAAAGTCTTGGCTAATTTTCACACAGGGTGTAACACTATGACTAGAAGATTCTGGGGGAATTCATAAAGGATAGCATTAGGTGTACATGTTATGGTAACTTTTCTGAATTCAGGAACAGTTCTACCACAATGCTTTTGCTGTCTATTCACTCAGAAATGTTACACTCAAAGAGGTTATACAAAATGTACACATAGGTCCCTCCAACTGTATATCAGTCTCACAAAAGTAGATACAAGCATTCTTCGGTCTTATGAGAATGTAATCCTATAAGCTGGTTAAGAGCACTGCACACCATTTCTCTGCTGAGATTTTCTTTCTACTCAGTAACTCTCACAGAGGGCCCATTTCCTGATTTAGCAGCCATCACTATGCCACAAAATAAACACAAATATGCACACAAGCAAGTGTGTGTGTGCTCATGCAGTCACACACACACACACACACACACACACACACACACACACACACACACACACACACACACACACACACACACACACACACACACACACACACACCTGTGAATGTGTGTATTTGTCTGTGTGTGTATATCTCTCTCTTTCTCTGTGTGTGTATATATATATATATATATATATATATATATATATATATATATACATGTAAATACACACACACACACACACACACACATATATATATATATATATATATATATATATATATATATATATATATATATATATATATATATATATATCTCGGTCTACTTCTACTTACCAATTTTACACATCACCAAATCTAAAATTGTCGACACCACTTCAACGAAACTCCATTAAACTGAAACCACTGACTACAAAACTTCTTTCCCTGGGAAATGAACCACTTGGCAACCATGGAAAATAAGTCAATGGAAACAATTTAAACCCACTCAAGTGGGAGGCTTTGCTCCCCACCCCACAAATTAAATATACCAACTCCAAGATCACACTACACTGGTGAAAAGGGCAAACTTCATCTTGGTGGCCAAGTGGTTAATTTCCCAAGGAAAGAAGTTCAGTAGTCTGTGGTTTCAGTTTAATGGAGTTTCGTTGAAGTGGTGTGTAAATTTGGTAAGTAGAAGAAGACCCATATATATATATATATATATATATATATATATATATATATATATATATATATTTATATATATATATATATATATATATATATATATATATATATATATATATATATGGGTCTACCTGACAACACCGACACATCACAACACCGACAACGAAGTCACCGACACCACATAACCGACAGTTCACAAACACGAAACCTCACATGCCCGACACACCATAATACCGACAATCAACAAACAAAACAAATCCCCTGTCCAAAAAGCACACACACAACACAAGCACACCAAAATCCTTACAAACCCACACTAAACCTCACATACACAACTATCTACAACCTTAACCCAAACCCTAACCCTAAGGTCCGTCACTGTCGCAAACTCACCTAACCCGCGCCCTAACCCTAACTCACTTAACCCGCCCCTAACCCAAAGACTATCACTACCACACACTCACCTAACCCGCGCCCTAACCCTAACTCACTTAACCCGCCCCTAACCCAAAGACTATCACTACCGCACACTTACCTAACCCGCACCCTAATCCTAACTCACTTAACCCACCCCTATCCCTACAGACCGTCAATATCGCACACTTACCTTACTCGCACCCTAACGTCCGTCACTACCGCATACTTACACAGCCTTTTCCCATGTCGGTGTTCTCAGCGTCAATGTTTTCATCCATCGGTCTTCTCAGTTGTCGATCTTCTGGCGTCGGTGATTTCGTTGTCGGTGTTGTGATGTGTCGGTGTTGTCAGGTAGACCCATATATGTATATATATATATATATATATATATATATATATATATATATATATATATATAGATATATAGATATACCTATATGCATGGTCCACTTTCATTTGTTTTATGTTTAAAATATTGAACATGTTAATAACCAGTTTATGAGATTACAGTCTCATAAGGTCGAAGATGGCATCTACTTTGAGATATACAGTCAGAAGGGGAGATTTTACTTTAGTCTACATGTTTCAGGGGATGTGGGGCATTCAGAAGGGCTTGCCCCCTAAAGTTCCTGCATAAACGATTAGTTTCATTTTCTTATATGATTTTCAGGCATGTGAATTTTGATCTTATGGATTAGTATTTCAAATGCACAGTGATGTACTTTTTCAATGTAATGATAGAGAACTACACACCCATACATGCACACATTTGCTTTCCCTGTTCATGGGCAGCACACTAAACATGAGTGAGAAAAGTTCTTTACCAGGTACAGATTCCAGATGTTCTGAGTGATCCAAACCATCTACAGGCCTGCTAAGATATATAATCACTCCTGCAAGTCTTGGATTTATCCTAGGATCTCCTTCCAGTAAGCTGTGCCTGGAACATCTTCAAAAAAAAACTGCCTTAGGAAGTATCCTTAAAAGATGCTAGAACCATTTCACTTATCTGCTAATAAGCCAAAAGATCTATGATTTAACTTATAGTCTCTCACAGATCACTTCGACCCTCATCTTGTCAGTGAGTAAGCCTGGTTTTCTGCAGATAAATGTAATTTATTTCACTTGTAACCATGATCTCATTCTTTCTATCATTATACACAGCTTGTTATTAAATTTAGGGATGGAGGCACTGAAAATAAAGCTTTGTCTGTGAACCCATCTCCTGCTTCACCATCACATATCTGGTCAGTGCTAGCAGGTCTGCAGTCAGCTTTTCAATATCATGACCCTTTGTTATTACTCAAAAATAAAATCCAAAGGCAGTTAAAATTCTGATTTAAGGGAAGCTGTGCCCCCTCCCCTCCTCAGGTGAATATTATGATCTCAGATTTGGAGGTGCAGATTCTCATCCCAGCCACTTCACATGCAGCAGTGTATTACTCAAGGATATATTAGGTGACCATATCAGATGAGGACAAAAGGACAATATCATCAGTAGATAATAAAGATGCCACTGCTAGGTTCTCAGTATTGCCACCTTCTGAACATTGGCTTTATCTTGATAGCTGGTCCATGAAAATATGGAATAGAAATGATGATGACTCACCCTTGAAAATGCCCAGCTCTCATTTAAATTAATTCTAAGTATCTGGCTGGAAATATCATTGTATTTATACAAAGATTGCATTGCAGGGATTCAGGTACTCCATACTGTTGCAGAACATCCCACAGCACAAAAGAAGTACATGCATTAATAAGCTTTTTCAAACCCACAAAATAATTATTGACCAGATTAGCACATTCCAAAATAAAAGCAAATAACCAAGAAGCATGTGACTTGAGGAACACTTTAATGCAATAAAATATAGTTAAATGCTTTCATTTTTCAAAGACATCTTCAGAATCATGAATGAATAAAACCAACACCCATTGTGAAGGCAAATTAAAAAAAAAACAAATTGGTGATATACCTCATATACTAGCCAATTACAAGATAGATGATACAAAAGCTCATCAACATAGTTATAGAGACAGTGAAAATCACATTAAAAAACATCAGCCAAGACATATTAAAAAGACATCAATGGAGAAATCAGTGACTAGAAATCAAAAAGCAATATTATAATCTAGAGGCTCTACGCTTAAGTTCACTGGCGATCAAAATGGCCTCATTAAGAGTGGGATGATTAGTGGCATCTAAACAGAGCTGCCAAATCACTTCCCAGTACAAAAGCCAGGTATACCAGTCTCCAGCCTACAATGTTGAATCAATTTTTTCTTACACAGTAAATTTGAATTTTCTGAAGTCAGCACAGGTAGAGGCATGTCTAGATAGTGCAATTTTGTTATCCATTTTAGCAATGCTGTATATGTGCTGGTAAATTTGTTTATTTAATGCATTATTAGTCTTTCCAATATAAAAAGCAGAGCAAGAACACCACCTAGCTAGATAAACCACCTTTTCAGAGAAACCGTTGAATCTATTACAAACCGTTCTTTTTTGAATCTTCTCCAAAAACACACTCCTCAAGTCCATATCAATAAAAGAACATTGATGACAACAGCCACATTTAGAAGCTTTGAAGGAGCTGTTCATGAATGCCCTCATAGATTTTTCAAATATGTTCTTTATACTTAGTCTGTTTAAAAGGTAAACATGGGGGGGGGGATTAAAATAAATTTTGAGATTGTCATCAAATTACAGGATTGAAAAGTTCCTTCATAAAAGTCACTGAATGTCATAAGCATCTAAAGAAAAATGCAGTACCATATTCATATAATGATAAACATGTGAGTGGTAGGATAATATCAGTAATTCCACCTTGTTCAGGCTTAGAATTCTGCAAACCCCTTCTAATAATGGGACCATATATCCTGTCCCGTTCCTGTAACACCTGTGCATAAAAATTTTCAGTAATCAAAAATGGCTATCCATGCTCAAGGAACATATTCATCAACTTGTCAAATTGATCAACACAACATTATTGTTAGAGATTAGATGGGGTACTCTTATAAATTGGCTCTTTACCACCCCTTTCTTCTGAAGCAATGCGTCACTACATCCGAAGTGTAGGAAATTATTACAAAATGTGGGTTTCCTGTAAACGGATGTGTCCAATAACCCACCTGACACTTTCTTGATTTCAATATCAAGAAAAAGAGTGCAGTCAGAAAATACATTGTGTGTAAATTCCAAAAGCATGGAAATTGATTCCAATTGTGCAACAAAATCGTGGAGTTGTTCTTTGTTGCCTGATCACACAATAAATATATCATTCAAATATTGGAAATAACAGATGCAGTGGACAAAAAGATCTAGTTTGAAAACTGCTTCGATTTCTCATCTAAGTAAAACTAGATTTGCAAAAAAAGGGGTCACACATGGCCCCCATAGCAACACCTTGTAGTTGTTTGTAATACTCCCCATCGAATAGAATAAAATTGTTACTCAGAACCAAATCCATGAAGTCAATAACAAGTGTCACATTATTCTTAGACAACAGTCCAAATCTGGACACCACATCACCAAACTAACGTAATCCTTCCTTGTGAGGGATGGCTGTGAACAAGTTCTTATGTCACAAGGTACCAATAAATAGTTCTCATAAACCTCAATTCTCCTGAGTTTATCAAAAAGTTCCAGGAGTCCCAAATAACACAGGAGAAGTATTTGAATAGTGACTTAAGGTTTCGATCAATAAACGTGGCCAGAGGTTCAATGATGGAGCCACCAGCAGATACAATCAGTCATATCTGTGGGTCAGAAACGTTAGACTGAATCTTAGAATACCAAAGATTTTGGGAATGATGGGAAAATATCCTTTTAAAAAATCAAATAATCCTAAGGAAATAGTGTCAAATAAAAGAAGCTCATCTAAAAAGATATTAATTGCTCTGTAAGCTATATTGATTTTATTTATTGATACAACTTGATATACAGAATCATCGTCAAGTAAGCTATTCATCCTGCCAGTGTAGTCAATCCAATCCATAATAACTAATACCTCTCCTTTCTCAGGTTTCATGCATCTGATATTTTCATCATAAGTGATGTTATATAAGATAACCCCTTCACCTGTAGACAAGTTGTAGAAGGTATGTTTTCATTTGTTACTCAATAAACCCCTAATTTCATGCTCACAAAACTTTTCAAAAACATTTATGATGGGGTGTAGGGGGATTGGTAACACTTTTACATTTGAAATTACTGGCAGGAACCTCCAGAATTGTCTCATCCCCAAACAGAACTTGGAAATTAAATTTTCTTGTAAAAAAATTTAAATCAAGGCTAATGTGTTCAACATTAGCTCGGTCTATGGGTATAAAAGTAAAGCCTATTAAAAATAAATTGTGATGTTCATGGCCAATGCTTAACTCAGTGAAATTATAGATGTTAAAATTATAAAAAGATGTAATAGACAAAGTACTTTTAATGAGATCAGATGAATGAAAGTCCACTAGTCCGTCTATCTCCTGTATTGCTTTGTTTCTCAGTTTCTCTTTTTCCATTTCCTGCCCTTTTTTTGCAACTTATGATTGTGTGATGTGGCTGGAGTTCCTCTGTTCTTATTTGCCAGCCACTCCGATCTCCTCAGGATAGGCTGGTCTAAAGGAATGTCAATGTAATTTAAAAATTCATTACTGTAGCCACCAGATCTGTCCCTGGTGAAATCAGAAGGATTACTTGTCTGAGAGCTGTAAGGGGCTTTGGGATAACCATTTTATTCTGATAATCATTGTCATCATGGATTAATTTGGTGTTTCACTCATACTTTGGTTTGTTTTGAATTCCCACAACCAATCACACAAATAAGCAAGCCTGAAAACCTGGTGCTCTGCTTCTTGTGTTGGGTGGAGACTACATTGCTCCTCTAAATATAGTGGTTGACAACTGGTTGAACTCTCATATCTAGCAATCAGACATATGCATTCCTGGAAGGTTGAAGAAAATAATACTCCTAGAGCTGGAATATACCCAGCAGTTTGCTTTATTACAACTGGTGATCACCACACCTGTTTGTTATCCATTCCGTGTTGTCCACTGTCTTCAACATATCAGTTCTCATCTCATATATATGCAAATACACACACACACACACACACACACACACACACACACACACACACACACACACACACACACACACACATTCACACACCACACACACACACACACACACACACACACACACACACACACACACACACACACACACACACACACACACACACACACACACACACACACACACACACACACACATACACACACACACACATACACACACACACACACACACACACACACACACACACACACACACACACACACACTCACATAAATACACACACACACACACACACACACACACACACACACACACACACACACACACACACACACCACTCACATAAATACACCCACACACAAGGTTTTTACTATAGATGACTCTGAATATCGTAGTGAATTCTCTGACAATGATGGCCCTCAACTACCAGATGTTTCGGGTAAGGCCTCCTGATAAGTGCACGGTCATTGGGTAAGGGAATTTCTCCAAATTCTTCTTCCTTTCAATAATGATATGAGTGGCACTCGTGGCTGCTTTCTAGTGTGAAGTGGCCCCTGGCTTGATTACCCATATAATCCATCTAGGCTTAGACCAAAATGGGAACATCATGGGAGCTCACAACCTCCAGCATCCTCTTTCTCCAGCTGTAATGCCTGCCACATGATAAACAAGAAATAAAAAATACATGCCAAAAACCTTGAAATAGAATAGGTTTTAGGAAACGGTGATATTACCTCAGTGGCAGGAAGGAGTATGAGCTGGTAGAAAAGGAAGGCATTTATCAACTGATGTTAATGAACTTGCCTGTGGAGCCAAACATTGTGGTCATGGTGGTTTCCTGCTCTCTATTTCTGCTCCTCATGAGAGGGCCTAGATGTTTATTGAAATACTGGAATTCCTCAACTGACAGCTTTGGAGTTTACATTTTTCAAGTTGGAACAGAGGACTGCACCAATGCAGCAACAGACTGCAGAATGGAAACCTCTAATATTCTTCTGTACTTATACATCTAACAGCTACAGAAGGTAATCAGCCCTCTTGGAGAATGTAGGCAAGTTGCTTGAGGATATGGTATCTATTGACTCTGTTGTCTTAAGTGCTCAAATGAGGATGACATAAATACCTTGTGGAGCATGAACCAAAGGACTAATGTTCTGAATATGAACCTGAGATTTGAGTTCTTATTATACTGCGGTGGTGGTGCTGCGGTAGCGTTGTCACCTCATAGCAAGACATTGTCCCATTTGATTCTCAGCTAAAGTGTCTTCTGTGTGGAGGCACACGTGAATGGGGCGTGCCTTCATTGAAGGTTTTGCATCAGGGCTGGTAACCCGGTACATAAAAATCCACTACCAATCATTAGTGGACCTGAGTTCCACTGTGGCGACCCCTAACCAGGAAAAGATGAAAGACACAAACAATTATACTTCTCAGCAGGCTATCAATTGTCCATTACAAATGCCATTTCATTGTTCAACCACAATGAACCTCACAGTAATACTTCACAGCAGACCATCTTGTGGCAAAGATTGTAAACAAACTTTGTGGGTATGTCAATTAATTATATTCTAGGCACTCAAGTTAAGACAGGAACAGAGCTAGCAAATGATCACTATGTGTTTGTGAATTAGATTTGGCAGGTGAGTCATCTGCTGGTCAGCCCTGGTAGAGCCAAATGAGCAGTGACAATTTCTTAGGCATATCAGTCACAGGCATCAGTGTGAGATGAATTAGAGCGCTAAGACGCACAATGACCAGGACTTGACTTGGACTGAAAGGTCAAGGTCCACCTGCCAAGATGTGAAACTTTAATACATATTACCAAAATAGGGCTGTAGTTCCTATTTTATAAGAAGGACCACATGTACATGCAGAGTAAAAGTAGTCTATCTCAGATAAACACTGTTCACCACAAATAGTGCCTTTGTAATACTGTAATAACCCAGTTTCTACCTCTCATAGGGAGGTGATTAAAGGAAAGGGGTGCCTGAACAGAAATAAGGAGACTCATTAGAGATGACCATACTGAAATACCTATATAAGGATGAGCTGGAGGGGTACTAAACTAGGTTCTGCAAAGGCACTGAAGAATAGGAAGGGCAAACATGAGGAAAATGCATGGAGTTCTATGAACACTGGAAATAAAAGTGAGGTGACAGCAGAATTACAAGTAAGGAAAGAAAAAACAAACCAGAGAAAGTAAGAAAGAAAGAAGAAAGGAAAGAAAGAAACATTTACAGTAAAAGAAGACAGAGGGAGATCACTATTGAAAAGTCAAGTTAGTAGTTAAGGTGCTAAGGGAATTATGATATAATAATAATATTCAGATACTAAGTTGCTAAATGCAGATATTTAGAAAGTAGAATTGTGGCTGTCTACATCTATTTGGATATTGCAGATTATATGATGCTCCATTATTTCTCATTATAGTACAGGAATTTGCATATATCCCATGTGCCTCTGATACAAGAGGTTTGGGAGGTCACTCAGTGGAAGTTCTAGCTTTGCTGGAGTTTTCATTTTGTTTTTACTGATTGGATTTTCAGTGACCTTCTTACTTATAGTTTTAGTTTGTTGTTTGGGATATTTTTGCAGTGACCCTAAAGATAATGGACATCAGATGGGTGTAACAGCCCTGTGTTTCTAATGCTTAGAGAAACACTCTGCTTATGCTGTGCTGACGAGGTCATAACAAGGCCAAAATATGTATATCCACACCTAGTGGGGTTTGGTTTTATTGGCCTGCAATTGTCCACTAAAATGGCAAAAAAAGTCATGGACATTCAGAATTGCCAATTAGCTGAAACACCTGATGTTCATAAATATAATTTGCATATATCCCACGTGTCTCTGATACAAGAGGTTTGGGAGGTCACTTGGTGGAAGTTCTAGCTTTGCTGGAGTTTTTATTTTGTTTCTACTGATTGGTTTTTCAGTGACCTTCTTACTTATTGTTTTAGATTATAGTACAGGAAATAAAATTGCAGCAAATCTGATATATTAACAATTAATATCACTGTGCCCTTTATCAACTAAACAATAGTAATCAAGCTGAATGTGGCTAGTACTTTATAAATTCAGCTTTTATATAGTTCCTAATCATAAACTTTTCTTAAAGACAAATAAAAAAGAACAGTTCCTTATCGTTACATTTTTTTTCCACAAACGCATACATCAGAAACAGCCACGTAATTGTATATATATTTTTATTACTGTCAGTGGGCATTCATAAGCAATGCTACTAGAACACTTGTATGTCCTTGAGTTATTTTCATATTCCCCATGATACCCTTCGTAGGAGAGTTCAGGTATTACATAGTGAAAATTCTAGAGTGTTAGGGTCTTTTGGATGTCTTTGCCTGCATGGCTTTTCTGTGTAACCTTTGTCCATTTATGTTTGAGTACATTTTCTTACAGCTGTTTCTTGACAGGCAGTTATAAATGACTATTTCGCATTTTCTTTTGTTTTTAGGTCATCGATTTTTGTTTGCCAAAGAACCTAAATATCTGAAGCTTAGGTTGTTAAATAGACCTTTGCTTATAAAATATAGACACAACTGCATTGTAATCAGGAAAGCAGTACATTTTTTAATCGATGCATTCCATGATTAATATTTGCAATAATCATATACATCCTGACAGTCAGGTCAGCAGAGATATCAACTCACAAAAGCTTTAGTAGAGCAGAATCAAGCAGTCTGTGTTATCTGATAAACAATGGCCAAAAATGAACCTTTAAGCAAAGAACAAAGAGGTGGCCAGCATATTTCAAAAATGTATAAAAGCATATGCCTTTGTATCTTTATTTGTATCGATCTCTTAAGAATTGTATCAGCCTGCCACCACTATCAGCACATGCACCATACTTCTCAACTTCTTAACATCAGAAATCTGGGTAGAGACAAAAATAATGGGGGGACAAAGGCTCAAAAATAGGGACACAGTTTAAATATTTGCTCTTGTATACTTACCAAGTTGCTAGAACAGCAGGTTTTGCATTAACATGCATTTTCTGATGGATATGAAGCCTGAAACTCAAGTATCTGTCAATATCTAGTGACTTCAGTCCTCAGTGATTTGTCAGAAAACCACACATTTTTTTTAAGTAACAGAACAAAACATAAGACAAAACTCTGGACATTCTGCAGAAATCTGAACATCTGAGAGGTACGACATACATGTATACTGGTCTGTGATGGCATTGTGTTGATAAATAACTGTGACAAAATCTGCACAGCTAGTGATGTTTATGTTGAAGATTCCTTTCCATCTGTTGGCAAAACTACTTTTAAAGTAATTATTGAGAAACAGTTTTAAAATAGCATTCTTTTACTGGTAATGCCTATTTTCATGTGGTATTACATCATCCAGAGTGGGCATTATTGGGAATAACAGACCTTGCAAGGTGAACATGTCTGTGTGTGTGTGTGTGGGGATATGTGTGTGTGTGTGTGTGTGTGTGTGTGTGTGTGTGTGTGTGTGTGTGTGTGTGTGTGTGTGTGTGTGTATACCGGCATGAGAGTATTATGTATCTTTGTGAGTAACAACAAATACAGGAGAAAGTCACATAATCTGATGGTCTGTTTTTTAGATCTGCATGAACAGGTATCTCTGTTATCTTTTCTATTGTCTGCATGTAAAAAAGAACAAACAGTGTATGAACTGCCAGAGCTGACTTTACGTGAAAAAAAAATCATGGACTTTTATTAGGGGCCCATGTGACCCAAATTTCTTTAAGCATACATTAAGCACTGTTGTTTTATCTGTGTCACAAGACATCTTCAGAAATATCTTCCTTCTGAAATAAACTGCATAAACAGCTAAATAAATGCAACAATGTTTTATTAAGACAGACAAAAATATACACAATTCAGTGAACACATAATACACATAACAAAACATCACAAAAATAAATACAAGTGAGAATAATTTGTGAGATAAAACTGCTTAACACATCATAAAAATAAAATAAGGAAGCCTTTGATTGACAGTGTCTATCTCACTGCCTTCAATTTCAGCACACCTTTAGTGCAAAGATGGTCATTCATACCTGGAGGTAATGATCATTTTCCTCAATTATTACTCAAATTTTATTTTCCCCAAAATATTGTTCAAGTCACTACCCCATGTGTGCAAAGGAAAATTCTAAAATACAATACCCTTTAAGAAGAAGTAGTACCTCATCTCCCAGTTCCAAAACAAGGGCACCAGAATTCCTAAAGCAGATTAGGCTAATGATGAACTTTGAAGCCGTACACCCAGTTCCAATATGTGACTTGCCTTTGCAATCTGATCAGGCTTAGAAATATTGCATTGATATTGGATTCCAATGTAAAGTGCTTGAGTAAAAACATGACCCACTGAAATGATTGAACTTTCCCATCTATAAGCAATAATCTACTTTTGCAGACATTACATGATGGAAAAGCCAGTAGTCTGTAGTACCATTATGATATACAGATCATACAAATAAAGTTATATTGCAAGCTATGGATTTGTTGGGGGAGGAGCAGCTAACAACTGTTTTGCCAAACCTCTTGTTTTTCTTAAAATGTTTGTAGCATAGCCCTTTAACATACACCATTGTATTTGTGGCCGTAAGTATGTATGTCAGAAGTGGTACTTGAGGCATTACATGGATAAGTTAGATGCCTGCCGTATGAGCTCTGACATACAGAAGGAGTGTTGAGGACAGTTGACATCGGAGAGCATTAGTGGCTGTAGGGCAAATTCAGCTGTGTTTCAGTTATGCCAGGAATAACTAATGATCACTGGGCAGGTACAAGGGGGTAGAGACGAAAGGAAAAACATCAAACCACCAATGATGACTACCTACCTGATTAGTCCTCCTGGCTGATCCATGCCTCCAGTAATGGGTGGTTATTTCTCTGAGAGGGGGCTGATGGCTTGTAAGCACTAGGCAAAAAAAGGAAACACATAGGTGCTGTGATTCATACATGGCATCTTTCTCAATCTCATTACCTATTTCTGGTGTATCATATGATCAGTGTACTTGTAGTGCTGGCATAGTATTCAGTAGTGCAAGATGTATTTTCTTTCTGGTATAATGGGTGGGGAAGTGTTACAGGATGGGGGAGGCTCTTCACAATGCTAGACCAAATTTTATGGACTCTTACCTTATCCACTACAAAAAAAGCTTTTTAAAATTTTAATATTATCATAATGTAATTAATCTTCATAAAGATCATAAGATGAAGATTTGTTGCATATAATATATTGATGCGAATGAAATCTGTTTGACAGCTTCCGCATTGCTTTCCCAACATAAAAGCTGTAAAATGTTAAGCATATAGCTTTGTAAAGCATTTCATCTGTATTACAATTAAACCTCACATTGACCCTTGCAGATGTATCAAAACTGGATAAAATCATTGATGGCCATTATTAATAAATTTGCACTGCCACTAAACTCTACATGAGGATATCCCAGCTGTTTTCATTGTGCTTAGCTTAAAAGAGAATTTTAGATCCCACTCCAACATAGCACATAACATAACATTCAAACTGTGACTTCCTTAGTTATTGAAACAGGGAATGTAAGTCACTTTTTGTATTAAATCAAGATGACCTCAAAGAATTTTCTAATTACCTCCCACAATTCTTTATATCACCCATATGCCCATAGTGAAAAATAATGTAAATATGTGTACAAAACCTGTAGCAAATTGAGGCATCCTCTCTTTATTTAGTTCCAAAACAGAAAAAATCCATCACTTAAAATATGAGGATCACAGCCATAAAAGAAGAACATGCCCAAACAATCTGGCAACTCATATTAAAAATGATAATAATTCTACAATTGTAGCCTTGCTAACACAAAATTTACTGCACCTACATGACAGATATTTCTCAAACATTGTCTAGACTTTTCAACAGTAAGCAAAATTATTGGATTGCTAAGGAACTCAAATCACTTTATAAAGCCAGAGATACAGCTTAGCATCAATGGAAATATTGCCTCTCTGCTGAAATCAGAAATACATTAATTCTCTTATAAACTCAGTTAATTAGCCACCAGATGAAAAAATCCAATCCCTTCATCACCTGTGCAGTCTCTGCCTTATACAAAATATTATGTCAAATGAGTGGAAAAAAGTCAAAGACAAGCCAGTTCCCAAATTTATCAAACGAGAGAGTGCTTACACTAGGAAAGATACTTAAAAAATTAGTCCAATCTCAGTTTGCAATTGCACTAAAATGTAGCATACTCTCCCCATATCAACATAGGTTTTGGTCTGGACAAAGCACTACAATAGCACTTTGTACTCTGACTGATAATATCCTGCAAAATATTGATAATGAACTATTTAAAGAGCCATTCTTCATTTATTTCTCTGAACTGTTTGAATTTATTGACCATGAACTCTTAACTCTCTAATTACAGAAGGACTATATAATGATAATCTGTTATGGTTAAGCTATAACTGGCATATAATGGGTAGTAATCAAGAACTCATTGAGTATACACCATTTTTTTAAATATCTAGGACTCTAATTAAACCAGTCACTCAACTTCCAGCACCATGTCAAATATGCAAAGTAACAAATTAATAGATTGCTTTTTGGGCTAAAAAGATTTTTACCCTTCCTCCCCTCAAGTAGTAGACTGGTTATTGGTACAGGTGTTCTACTTGACCAGTTAAAATATGATCTCTCCATTGGTTAGCCACATAATTTACCTACAAACTTATACTCCAAGACTTGGTCCTCTTCATTGTAGGTAAGTTCATGAAATTAACCTCCACCTATAATTTTAGATCACAATCATCACTAATCACTTGCTATTCACACCTACAAACAAACTTCACATTACAGACACAATTTTTCATCAAAGGCTCCCCACAAATGGGAAACTGACTACTTGAGTGAAAGAAAACCTATCCTTGGTCACATTTTGTAAATCTGTAAATAACTGAAAAAAAGAAAACATTTCTACTCAAAGAAGCTTCTAATAAATGCTTTAGAAGTGATAGAGTAACTCAGGTTCCTCGCTACCAAACTGCTCTTACTGTCTTATCCTTCATTCACAAACACCACTCCCTAACTTTTAATTCCATTTATTCTAAATTTACATATCACCTTCTTTTGCCTTCAAACACTCTCTGCTGCTTAATAAACATTATACTTATATCCACATTTAGTCCAATCTATATTCCCTTATCTCTCTTTGCTTGATTATAGCTTACTATAATGCCTGCTTTTCCACACATTTCATTGTTTTCAATATTTCATTAATTGTTAATAGTTTACCTGCTTTGGCCTTTGGAATTCCTGTGCTCCAGTGTTTTTTAAATATTACCTTTATCAAAACATTTTCAACTTTGCTATCAAGGTATGTTGTTAATCAGATTTTATTATTGTATTGCCGATTTGTCAAACATTCTTGTTAGCATCATTGCAATGTTCATTAAGCTTTTTGGATTGAATTTGAAAATGGTCTTATTTAGATCAATGCTCTTACCCTAGTTAACATACTACATTGAATAAATACATAAATAAACTAATAAATAAATAAATAAGAAGTTGATCTCTCATCTTTGACACTGTCTAAAAAGCCAGGTAGGAGGGTAAAATCATATTGTCTCAAAGAACAATTGTTTCAACATGAACTATTCTACAGTAGAGTAAATCAGTCAAACTGGAGCTTAGAACTTAGATATCATATGTTAAACCTTTAAACTGCATACCTGTGCTTTAAACAAAGCTTTCATGGCATTGAGCCCTGAACAAATAAACCACAATATTTATGATTTGAAGGTCATTTCAGTGATTTTTTTTCATTAAGCTTATTGGAAAATTTACACATAGGCATCTGATATGTGTCCATTTACTTATCTGAATATCAGTTTGAGCTTTTCAAATCCTGCGTAGTATTTTAATTACTTCCTAAAAAAACATTCATTTCACATAAATAATTGCCAGATGGTCATAAATGAAGTTTGCATAACAGGAGTTATAATCATTTGAACTAGTGTAATCCACACAGAAATAGCAACATTTTTCTTGTTCAGGTACTATGTATTAATTAATTACATAATACAGATTTGTCACCATGGCAACTTTTGGAGCATACAGCAATATCTCAAGATTTAAATCTCTAGTTAAAAGTTATTGCTAAACAATGCTTTTATATGTATGTGGGTTGTCCTGTTTTAAACTTCACATTATCACGTATATGGTGTATATTCAACATACTAAGGAAATATGAGAGATCATTAAAGAATGTGATAACATTTATGTGTGTGTGTGTGTGTGTGTGTGTGTGTGTGTGTGTGTGTGTGTGTGTGTGTGTGTGTGTGTGTGTGTGTGTGAGTGCTCACACGTGTGCCTGTCTGCATTCCTGTGTGTGTTTAATGATTTATTATTACATTTTTTAAGGAAACACAAAGAATCAAACAGAACTATAGATTCCACTTCAATATTAGACATATTTAAAATTTGTGACTGAAGCCTTTTTAAGTGAAAAATAAACTGTTTCTTCTTTGTACAATTTCCACTAGAAGGTTGTAAATATTGTAATTTGTCTTCTTTGAAAAGAAATGCATTTACTATGTTTCAATCTATTCAAGACAAAATATTTTGCTAACCCTGGATTCAAATAGCAAGTGCTTTATTAGCAGAGGAGACTTCTGTTCACTCTTGACATGATGTGCCTTTTTATTAGATTTGTGCCTACTGGCACATTCTCCTTGTTAGGGGTGACCAAGGAGCACTGCCTGGTTAAGTGACGCTCACAGTCACTCAGTGAATGAAAGAGGAAGGAGTGGTCACTGTACCATGGGCAGAGGAAGCCGTTCAAAGCTTTATTCCTCTGCAGTAGCTACCAGGCCAGTTTATCTCTTGTTTATTTTTGGGTAGTCAAACAAACTAAATGAATAACCACCACAAATTATGCCAGGTTTGATCCACACAGCATATTTTTAACCCAAAGATACAAATACTGTTGTATCTATTACTGCCTTTTACATCAGCTATTTTTATTGCATAGTTTTAATTTCCCTTATGGTTATGACTTTGAATGGTATTCAGAAAGAATCATAATGTGACTATACTGTGATAAATAGCACTGTAGAAGTAGTGCAAAGCAGCAAGACGAAACTTAGGTATGCATAAATGCAACAAAGGGTGGATATGCAAGGGACACTGTTGTACAATGAAATCTCAGTTGCAAAACTGGTACTCACCATGCATCTGAGTGGAACACATTATGAGTAGCCACATGACCCTGCAACACCAGCATTTAGGTAGCATACCTAGCATGAAGTGTCTTCATACATGCACTGAAGTGCCACATACAGTACCTGCACTTTGGACACACCTGGAAGTCATACAAGGGCTACACAGAAAATTGCCAACTATCTTTATTTTATAAATAAAAAGGGAGGAGGGGACTAAGAAGTCATAATTGTTGAAGAGCAAGCCAAGAAACACACAGAAGGATAAAGGGAAGGGAAGTGTGTGATGGGGTTGAGGAAGACGAGTATATTTTTGGTTCATGTAACTTTCCGTTTTTGTAGAAGAAGGATAGAAGGGGAAGAGAGCATGGGAATTCTGAGTAGAAAGGAGGGTATATGGGTGGCAGCAGAGGCAGACACCCAAACATGTAAGACATATAAAGACTGACGTGGGAGGCACTGACGCAAAAGGGTGTCACAATGAGGTACACTAACAAAAGGTAAGCAACTGGTTATCATATATGGATATGAAGACTTAGAGTACAAAAAGAGGAGGGGACTGTACCATGATGGAGGATAGGGTCAAGTGAGAGATCAGCCACCAAACCATCGAAGAGGTAAACATGCCCAAAATTCAATTACCTCTGTGGTTGTTATCGGGGCCAAACTCTGCTACTAGTGGCCACATGGCCAGAGCCAGGCAGATATGTGACTCTACCAAGCACATAATGAAGCACTCTAAGATGTCGATATTGATATCAAGCTACCAGTCCACGTCAGTCCTCAGTAGCCATTAAACCTTATGCCAACTGACCTAGGAGGGACCCCCAGTGTCATTCTCTAATGAGGGGCCTACACTACCTGGAAATGAAGATGGAAAAGTGGCCACTAGTGAGTCTTGCAAGTCCCTTTCATGGGCTGACCTTCTTTAGCCTGCAGTCAGCCAGGCTCAGAGACTGCTGCAGACCCAGTGGTCAGCACAATAGCTAGTGCAGAGCATAATTGTTACTGCCTCAGCATTGCCTACCTCCACAGCTACTCCTGCAAAAAAATTAAAATAAATAGAGAAAAGCAAAACAACAAAAGCAACATAAATAAAGAAAAAAGAGAACAAAACAAGACAAAAATACACTGGTGAGTATGATGTAGGACACTTGTATTAACACAGGTCCTAGAATGGGTCCAGCAATGGAAGAAATGGCTAGGGATCAACTAGTGACAGCAGAGATTAAAACCAGGGGATATGAATACAGTCTAACTGGCATACCGTGTAGGTCAGTGCAACAATATATGGCCGGCATCCTATGTGCACAGCCAGTGAATGATGACACATTTATTAAAATGAAAAATAAAACACGCAGCTGAGTTAGACAAGTTTTGTACAGTTTTTATGCACATGGTAAATTCAGGGATAGCTGGCACAGCTGAGGAAAGTAGTTCAGTAAAATAGGGTGAAAACTAGCACTCTGCAACGCCAATGAATAGCTAGGTAATGGTGATCGCCACAAAAAAACTCACTCCTGCAGTAAACACATTCAGTACACGTGTAACATACATGGCAACTGCATGGATAAGAGGCAGAAGTTAGGACAGTAGCACAGTAAAAGGGAATGAAATCTAACAATCTTCAAAGCCAGTCAACAATTATTCTATGGTGAAATACTCACTAAAAAACAAGATATACGTTACAGGCCTATTAGACAGTGAATCATCGAATGCAGAAACCTACTCTAATAATGAGTCTCTCTCTCTCTCTCAAACCTCTTCTTCCCATTGGTGGAGAAAGTATGTATGGCACTTCTGCTGATCACTGTACTTATGCCAGCAATGTTCAGGAGAACAGGTGATCCCAGTGACATCACTCTCTGCCTGGCAAGCAGATGTTAAGTATCCACCTGTTGGCCAACAATTGCAATTTGATAAGTTGAGATTTAAATAAGTCAGCTTTCGACAACTGTATTCTCAGGTGCTCTGGTCTCGACTGAATGGCATTAGATGTTGTGGCCATTCGGTCTTTTCAAATACTGCAGATCCATACTGCAAGTCCCATTGAAGCTTAATGTTCATCATGTTGTGAGAGACAGCTTTGCAGTGAGTAATGCAGAATACAGAAGAAAGTGAATCTCTAAATTTACAGAAATACAGGGAAAGTGAGAGGAGGCAGGCATACTGGTAATGCATAATGCCACTGTAGTAAGTGCTACTACAGGGTGCATGGCTGCCACGTAAGTATCACACTGTTGACTATTGTGTGTGGTAATCTGCCCTGCCAGTGGCAGAAATCTGACAGGATGTTGGTGGACTCATAGCAAAATGACACAAGAACAGGCATGACAGTTTGCAGAACTGCATCCAGCCAGAGCTCATGGTATGGACAGGACAGGTTACAGCCCTAGATGGAGTTCAAAACTAGTCTTGGTAATGATAACAAGAAGGGCAGATTATAGTCCTTTTGGGGCATTCAGGCAAGGTATGCTAACCCCCAGTCCTGCTGAGTGATTGTCTTCACAATGTTGTGAGACCCATAGACAGCAGGGCAGGTTAATGGGGATTTTGTATCTGCAGTACAATGAACAAATATTTTGTCGTTGGCAAGGGAACAAGGGACAACACACATGGTTCCAATATCCACAGCTGCCACATAATGGCATAATGTTATAACAGTTAGCCCATAGAAAAGCAGAAAGCTGTGCTAACCATAGGAGTACTAGGGGAACTTAGATGGCAAGTGATGGCTGACCTGGGCAGTCATTCATGCAAAAGCTGATCCATGTGTTTATCCTCATACATAACTGAGGCATGATGGCACCAAAAGAATGGCAGTACCAAAAAAATTCACCCCACATGAAAATGAAATGCTGCTTCAGTCCCTAAGCACACGTGGCAGGAGAATTCCAGAAAAGGATAAAATGGGCCAGCTGCAGCAAAAACTGGTGTGGGACATCTATATGATAGTGAATTGCAGGGTTAGAAACATAATCATCTATGCCAAGGCCAAGGTCCAGGGCATAGCTGAGGACAGGTCAACAGTTGGAGTCATACTACTAACATGGTAACAGATCACAGACATTGAGGATTTCCTATTATCCTTCTGTGATGACAGTGAGGAAAAACAAATTTCCAGTGGTGGTTTACATGTGTAACTATGTTGCTCAGGACTGTCTGAGTATCTGTGGGGATGTCCCAGGTCAGTAGTGGCATCTGCCATTCCGGTAGAACATTGCCTAACATATCTGCACAGCTTACTTAGACATGACCATGTGCATTTATGTCAACCAAGGGCATCAGAGCTGCATCTGAGATGACCTGCAGTGTAAAATGTGACTGCCCGAGTGTATGGGAGATGCACCAGGTGAGGAATGGCACATGACATTTCAATACAACATTGCCTAAAACCTCTGAATGGTTTACTCTGACATGCCATTCCATTTTTCTGTCACAGAGAGACATTGTGCCTGCAAGTAAGACAACCTGCCCCAGAAGGTATGTATGCATGCAGGCTATTTATATACTTGGCATATATCAGTCTGTTTGATGTACCATGGTTCAAGTCACAATGTACAGGCTTTCACACTGGTATGTATTAACAGCTTCCACTGGGAGTGAGTATATGCTAAATTTCAGCATGTGAGCAGAAGCTGAAATTGATGGCATCATGTACCTTGCACAATCTGAAAACACAATGTTTAGTATAGGAAATTTTTGTTGATGTCATCCTCACACATGTTACACTAACAGCTCCAACACAGCCAGCACCTTAGACCTGCACCACCTCCAAAGAGTGCACACATGTTGTTGGGGAAAGGGATGCTAGTGCCCATCAGTGTCCTGAGGCCTGATAATTAATTCTGGCATACAGAGATATGCTAATAAAACATTGTCATAACTGCTTAGCCTGTTGTGAGTCCTGTATGAAAATCTGCAGCTACTGAGAGGAATGCAAGCAATGTTATCCTATTTGGCAGCCATGATTGTATACCTACAACTGCTGGAACTTGCCAGCCTCATCCTGTGGTAAGGGATAATTTCACACTGGAGTTGGCACATCCACTGAGTACAGATGGCACAACACTTTTCCTGAGATGACCACACTATCCATGATTGTCTCCACATATCACTTTAGACACTCACTGGGATATGGCTTATGTATAAAGTTAAACTGTGGACAAATCCCTCCAGGCATCCCACTCAGGGTTTCACAGTTCAATACTATCCCACTTATCTGGAGGTAGCATACCAATGCCCAGCCATGGCATATTAGCTGCTATCTACCTGCCATGACCACACAACAGGAACAGCAATGCTCTCACGTGGGCAACCAACATGCTCCAGTATCCCCTGGACCACATGCCTCCACACCTTTCATGACAAGGCCACATGGTACCCATGCATCCAGTATTCCACCACTGGAATCTCCACATCATCACCTGAGGACATGAGCCCAAACACATCACAGTTCCTCAGTAATGTGCATGCTTACTATAGTCTCCACCCACGACCCTTCAACCAATGCTAGTGTTACTGTTCCATGCCACTGTGCCCCCCACCCCATATACAGTATATGCAAAATGGTGATGACTGTGCCCTTTCTATCCCTCTGGCTAATGTAAGTATGGCAATATGTGATGCACGGTACAGCCAGTCAGTGTGTATTGTAATGCAGAGCCTGGGTATATAAATTCAAAGATTAGCTTATTCTGTGTTTGCCTTGCCAAGAACCACTGTTGTGAGACAGGCACTGCTTATTTACCAGTGTTGTGACATACTCCACTTACCTCTGACTCACAAGAGGCCCACTAAAACAGTGTCCTCCAATTCCTTTTCATCAAGCTCCTCTTCTGCTTCAGGCACAGGTATACCAGCCAATGCTACAGTCTCCTTCACTGTAGCATTCTTCATGGCTCCTTGTTAAGTAGCATGGACCACACCACAAATATTTTGATGCACATCTCCAGAGCATACTGCAGTACACCACTAGTTGTATTTAGGCAGCAGAAATGGTACTCCAGCAGTCTGAACATATATTCAGTGGTGTTCCATGTCTGCCCCACTGCAGTTTTGTACATCATCTCTACCACTTTCTGTCAGTCATCAAACATGATTCTAATACATATGAAGTATCACATGCTACCTACATTCATGAGACTAGACCTGCATGGCCTCTAGGATTGTCAGTGTGAGTACCTAACATGTAGATGACCCTGGGGAGCATAAGCCCCACAAAAAACATTGATAGATGACACATCAGAGTGCCTGGATGGTACACAGGCACACCGTATTATATAATACTGTGTGCAGTGTACATCAACTTGCAATTGATGGAGTGAAATCCTTTCCAGGTGATATAATAAATGGCATGTGGAGTAGGTGGGGCCTTGATAGCAATGTGGATGGAGTCAGTGGCCCCAGGACCTCAGGAAAATAGGCTAGATCACCAAATGTCCATATAATAGTGTTCTTGTCTTCTGATGTCCATGGAACCAAATATGCACCTCCAAATGCATCATCATCATCATCATGTCTAGGAACAGGACTCATAAGACAGAGGCCCAGAAAACTCTTAGTGTGTCTCCAGTGGGACACTGAAATGTCCCTGTAGCAAGGTAGGTCAATGCTACAAAACATTTGTGCTCACTGGGACAGGCAGTCCGTGCATTCATTTTGATATCATGTAAGGACAGTACATGAATAGTAGTTCCCAGATGATCTCTCTGTCCACACAGCAGCAGCTGACTATGTCCCTGTCATTAAGGGGATGGCATGTCAGCTGCAGACAGACTCTTCTGTGATAAGAGGGGTGACAGTGAACAATATCATGTACATGGCTTCTAAAGTGGCCACTAACATATGTACACCAGCTAATGTGCAAGGTACTCTTAACTTCTTAGCACAAATGATATACCTCTTCATCTGAAAAGGATAGTGTACAGATAAGCTGGTTGCTATAACTCATTATGCGAATGTTATTGTACTGCCATGTTTTCTTTCCTCATTTGTGTATGAGGAGGTGTTAATTAACATGTAGACTCTCATTTGCATCTCATTCTGTGGTCATTAGCATGCAATGCATACTATGCTAATTTTCCCACTTGAGTGGTCATGTACTGATGCCTCTGAATCACCCCATCCCTACATACCACCATACTATTTGACTAATACAGTGTGCTATTTATTTCTGAATGCCCCTTTTTGCCTTTTACCACCTCAAGTGTGGTATCCTGTAAGCTAATCAGTTTTGACTTTAAACTATAAAAATGTTTTCTTGTTTTTTTTTTTACCAGTTTTCTTTGAATTATTTTGGTACATCTAGGTGTAGTTAATAAAGCATCCTTTTTTTTCATTTCATCAATTGTGTAAATGTCCTAATGTGGCTGACAGCCCTGTTTCCCCAACATTAAACTTTCCAGCTGTTGAGCATTTTTTAATTTTTAAAATATCACAATTTAAACTGAGGAAAGTGGCTTTTTTAGCTGATGTATTCATTGAACATTGTATCAATAAAATGGTAAAATGTTTCTATTAGTGTTAAAAAAGAAATGGAAGATGTCATTACATATGACATGAATGAATGCAGTAATTACTGATGAAAATGTACTATAAGCACTTCTGTCATTATTTTTTGGAAATGTTTCCACACCACATTTGCTTCAGGGAGACCAAATTCTGTAAATGAACAATAGTTTCTTAAATGGCAACTTCTCCAGAGCTCAAAAAGCCTGTCAAATATCAAAAAGCAAATGTTTTATAGTGCAACCTAAAATAAATAACATGCATTTTTAAATATGAGTCTTCCATTGCTTTGGAATTCTGAGTAACATCATCAAAAAAGCTGATAGTCGATGGCAAAATTTGAAAGCTGTTTTTTTTGTATGTGGGGTAAAATTCTGTATAACTCCCATTCATTTTGGGGGGGGGGGTCATACTATTCACTCCCATAATATCAGCAAATCAAAAACTGCTTCATCTCAGGAAAAGAGAAACTTACAATACAGAGACATCATTTCAATAGTCACGGAAGCATCCATTGTAACTAATGTACAGTACCAGCTATATCTGGATGTGCTATTATATTGTTATACTTTGAACTTTCCAGGTTTCACTTCTGCACAGTAGTTAGAACTGGATTCATACAAATTAATTAATAAGATATATATTTTAGTGAACTCTGTGCACAAGTGCACTCCACCTAAGCTGCACCTATAGCAATTCTCATACTTTGGTTGAATAATGATACTGATCCCCATTGAACACGTTTGTGTTCTTAATTCATTTGTACAGATAATAGAACTGGACCACTAAGGCCCTTTTGAGTCACAGTGCCGTGTTATATTAATAAACTCATTCACAATCACCTACCTACATGTAACATCAAATAGACAGCATTAGAAATGCTTGCAAACAATATGGAAATGAATAATACTATTAACAAACACAAATAAATCGAGAAAACCAAATGTGGAATTACTTAATAAACAAAATACTTATGCTATCCTACATGGAACATCTTAGTATGAGTAGTGTTTTAATGTGAAATAGAAGAGAATCCCATGTGTACTGCAAGGATTTTAAAAGGTTTGGCTGTGCACTTAAGAGACTATAGGTATATGACTCAATAAAGTAATACTTCTGCTTGGTCTGAGCTCCAGAGAGACAACTTTTGTCTTAGCATTCTGTGCAGAGATCAGTGATAATGGAGACTGGTTAATCAAAAGGAAAATGAAGAGTTTGGCCTTGGAAATTCTGTGCAAGCATTTAGCTCCAGCCAATATTATTTGGGTCTGTATTATAACATCGAAGTCTAAAAACTTAGAATGTTATAATATCAAACCCATTCAATCGAAACACCAGAAAACTGAACAGTCAGAATAGCGAATTTTTTCCCAGGGAAAGAATTCGCTGTTCCGACAAACATACACACACCTCAAGCACACCAAAATAAATAACCCACATATATACACTTCACAAAACCTTACACTCAACCAGACATACACCACTAGCTTTCCACTTACCTTAACCCAACCCTAACCCTAAGGTCCCTAACTATCGCACACTCACCTTACCCAGTCCCTAACCCTAACTCACCTACCCCACCCTAACCCTCACATCCACACAATCACACATTTACCTGACCCGCGCCCTAACCCTAACTCACCTAACCCGCACTCGATCGCACACTCACCTTCATTCACACACTTACCTTAACCCGGTCCGTAACCTTCGCTCCACAGTTGAGGAAATAGCGAAGCTGCAGAAACTGCTCACTGAATACTTTCCCTAGGAAAGTATTCAGTGTTCTGCAGCTTTGCTATTTCAAGTGTTCACTCTACTGGGTTCGATATTATAACATTCAAAGTTTTTAGACTTCGATGTTATAATATAGACCCTATTATTCACTGATGTTCCCTCAAGAGAGTTTCCTGGCAGAATTTTATTTATTTATTTTTCTGTTTGTCTCTGTACTGTGTATAGTTTATTTAGTAACTTGTTAAATAGTATTTTTGAAGATCCTCAGGGTAGGAAGTGTCCCTTTCATATTTCTCAATTGTCTAAATTTTCACAGACTGTCCAGATTTTTGGTTCCTATTTTTTTTTTTTTTTTGTCTGTTCTTCACTAATTTAAGACATGCATTTGAGTTTCAGACTTCATATCCTTCAGAAAAATGCTAACAAAAATCCTATTATTTTTGCAACTTTCTAAGTTTATAACAGCAATAATCAAAATCTGTCCCTGTTTTTGGCCTATGATTCTAAACTAAAATAAAATAAAATAAATTAAAATAAAATAAAATAACTGCTTCTAAATGAATTCCAGATGCAGAGATACTCAAACTCCTTTTTACTTACTGCAACCAGCTTCTTGTGAGTACCAAAATACAAAAAGTACCACTGCATAGTTTTTGTTCTTGAGAACTTTACCTTTATACATAACGTATCCATTTTCTCACTGTTATTAAGTTTAGAGATTATTTAACTATTATTTTTTGTTTCATCCAGAGGAGTATATTATCTGCACAGCAGATGCAGCGGGGAAAGCTAAGGCTTATGGGTAGCACATTAGAGATAATATAATTAACAATGAGTTGAGTACTAACTCCTGAGTGCATTTCTTTATTGGTTGGAAGGATGAATGGTGCTCTTCACAGAGCTGTAGCTACAGTAGCTCCTCTGGTCCCCCAAGACATTCATCCATGTGGAACCCACTTCACCTTTAAGATGAGGACCAAAAAAAAGTTATCATGTACCAAGAGCCCTGACCAAAATGCAGACTTAGCACTCATTTCTGAATGCAAGTACTTCACTAGGCCACACACAGCGTACTATTACATTACTGAATATTGTGTCTCCCTGACATGTTGCAGCTAGGGTGCCTTCCCCTTCACTCCAATGGTTGTTCATTTAGAACTCTAAATTCACTGTTCTGTAGACACCTACTGATTCATTCTAATTCAGTGTCCCCTTAGCCACAGATTCTGAGTTCTGCCAGGTGAGCTAAAAAATCCCACTGATAGCTTTCTTTTATGTATAGCTTTCACAATAGTGTTACTTTTTGGCAGAAAACTTAGGCAGGTGCTATAACCTTATTGGTAGTGACAGCTAGTATTCCAGACTCACTGCATTATGGGAATAGACATTTAAAGACACAGAACAATTTAACATACTCACAGGTACAAATATACACATCAAAAGCTGTACACATGTTTTTCTAAATAAACTATATTGTGCCCAATAATATAAATGTCTTCAAGAGAAAGCTTGATGAGTGAACGGGAAATAGAAAATTCACCCCAGGGATCACTCCAGTCGCTGTACTCGACAGAGGCACTAGGAACTAAGGTTGGGTGGCACGATGCCAGGGTAATCCTATGGGCTAGGCTTGTAAAGGCTTCAGGGCCATTAGCCTAGTACACACCTATAAACCTATGAACCTATACATGTCAATGTAATGAGCATTCTGTATAAGTGTTTGTATTACAATGATAACAAGAAGAGATAAAGAAAAAAGAAAAGAACCAAACAGAAAAAAAGAAAAGGAACAACTTCTCTAATATATATTTGTGATACTTTGTATTATAGTTGACTGTATGAGTCAAATAAATATAAACATGTGGAAAAATTGGTTCTAGGCTTTAATACCTAGTTTTGAACAAGTCCAGTTCTTTAACTCGTAGCTTAACAAGTAGAATTTCTTCAACCAATTTAAAGGGATAAACTTCCAATGTTAACATTTTAGAGCTACCATACTAAGAGTAATATATCCGATCCACAAATACTGAGTTTTCTGCATTTTCATCTGGCTTGATACAATAACTAGCAGACAAAATGCTGTGTCAGATCTCTCAGGAAATGTGTCTGGAACACTATAGAAGTATTTTTGATCAGCTGTGTTCAGACGTCCTGGACATTAGGGTGTGATCACATCAAGTGTCAATAGTCAGCTTCATCAAAGTCACAATGTTAGGATTTTTAACTTATGTGAGGTTCTTTGTTTTTTAATCAGGTACAAGTAATATACCAGTTGTGCAGTTTTTCAAATGTATAAATGGATAGTGGTAAAAATCATCCCTCTTTCATAAATACCAAACTTGACTGCCCCTGCTCCATAGTTAGTTATTTTTTGAAATATCTTTCACATTTTTGTTTTAATTCCAGGAAGCAGATCACTGGTCTCAGCAACAAGTTAGAATATTGTTTCTGATCTCCCCTTGGAGCTAAGAAACATCCTGTCATTGATATTTCATCTTTAGCTCTAGAAGCAGCAGGTGAAGACATCAGTTGTATCAAACTGATTTGTTCCACAAATCCAAAGACCTCATATAAAGTGTATGCCCTATCCATCCCTCTCAGAGCATAGTATGGGTTTACTATCTACCAAATCATGTGAACTGTTCCATATGTGAGAACAGATTGAGTTTCCTGTCTTATGTTTTGCCTGATTTTCATCTAGCCGCTTCAAACCTGTGTTCAACCCCCAGGATCCCACATTTTATATGACAGACAGATAATCCAACCTATTTGCATGATTAACAGCATTTAGTCGAACTTCCCCAGCAGCCCAGATAGGAGTAGTGTGAGATCTGCCTTTTGTATAAAACAATCTGATAGTTAGCACCCCATATGCAAACAGGTCCAGAAGCTCAATTATACCCTTACTATTTGGGGTCATCACTAATGGTTGGCTTATTTCCAGTAGCTGCCTGCCATTTCCTTGCAAATTTAAATAATTCTGCCAGAGATGTTGAAATATGTGTGGCACTTTGGGGAGGATAAACATCATGACTGCTTGTATTCTATTGACAAAAAAGTTATCTTATCCAATGATGAGTTCATATATACTCCCAAGTAGAGGTGTTGGCTTGTCACCACTACTGGAAAATCTACGACTTCTTGTAGCTTCTGCTCAGTAGTCTTGCCAAGTGTGAACAATATTGTTTAGGTTATATGTTAGTTTCTGTAATAGGGTTAGTAGTGCCTGGACATGGATGATAAGGTCACTTAGCCAAATTATTTAGTCATCAGCAAACCATGATGTTAATGGCACTTTCCACCCCCCCCCCATTTCAATATGGTGCAAACCCCATTTATATTATAGGCAGAGGTCTAAAATACATACTACAGTGATAAAAAGTTGTGGGTATAATGAACAACCTTTTGGGGTGCGGCATTTAAATAAATGCACTCAGCATTTGGTTTGCATATAGTAACTTACCTCACTTGATGAAAGGGTAGAGAAAACCAAATTTCGCCATAGATATCCAAGTAAACTGCCACATTACTGAGTCAAACACTTTATTAAAGTTAATCAGTACTGCTACAGTTTACTCAAAGTATCTAAAAAAACATCTGAAAGGGGAATGGCTACTTCTTTATTCCAGCACTTACAACACTTACAGTTAGGCTGCATAGGCCTGTTGTAGTGTAAGAGCACTAAAGCTATAGATCAGTCTGTGATTACTACTCCTAAAAATTTGCAGCATGAATTAAAAGGTTGCTTAGGAGGGGTGGCAATGGCAGGGTGATATGTAGACTGGAAATGACTAGGAGCCTCCAACATGACATCTGCTGGGGGCCCACAAAATGCTAACACTGACACTGCTTACACAAATAGGCAGATAGGTCAACTAGGCGGGGGACTTGCCAGAGGGTAGTGAGTTAATGGCTACTGTTACTTCAGATACAGCCTTATCTTTGATCTGCAAGCCCTGAGAATTTATTTCCTCTAAAAGGGCCCCTATAGGCTGGATCTTTATTCCCATATCTCATATGAGTATATGTGTACTATTCTTCTTCTTTTAGGATATTGTTCATGTTACCCCAGTGCTACACATACTACCCCTTTCTCATTTTAAAGCTCATTTATTGCCATTTCCTGGTAGCATTCTTTACATTCCTGTACTAATAGGCTTTGCAAAACAATTCATTTTACCCAGTACAATAGGCAATATCTCTCCAAGTGTCTAGACACCCCCATCATTGCCATGCAACTATATTTTGCTTTCAGATTTCCTCTACCAATAAGGAATCTTGGCATTTACTATGCATTTAAATGTTGTTCCTTGCATACTTATTGCTGTTTGTGTATCTGTTGAAACTGGAGGTTGTTCCTTGTGTGCTTACTGCTGTTTCAGTATCTATTGAAACTGAGGGAGGGAGGGGAGTTCGTGAAATAAGGAGTAAGTAGGATTTTGGATGCAGACACTTAAGCAGAAGAGTAACAACCATGCAGAATAGTATGTTTACAAAGTAGAAGAACATATTTTGAGAACCAATCCAACACAGAAATGGAGAAATTAATATTATTAATAGGGATGACTTAAGTAGGGGTACAGAAAATAGGAAAAGAGCTGGAATTTACTGGAGAAAATTAACAAATGAGCCAAGGTATTGGGAGCAAATAACTAGGTTAGGAAAAGTCATAGAGTGGGATGAAGCCAAGCAGAATTTTGGACTGCTGGTTGGAGACTGCTCACCCATACCAGGGATACCAGGGATTGATGACAGAGTATAAGCATAAAGAGAAAGGGGTGTTAAATGAAAGACCATCTCTGATTAAGTTTATAGTTTAGTCTAGACCAGAAGCTTTGGTAAAAATGTATAATTAATAAGACATATAAAATAATGTATGGTAAGTATAAGAATAATTCAGAAGAGATTAGATAAGACTGAGAAAAGAGAATGGAAAGGAAATATACAAAGAAAGAACGGGAGGATATTTGCATGGCCCCCAGGTATGCAACAAACTCTAGAAGGTTTAGGTTTTTTTCATGGATGTCTTCGCAATGGTATTTTTATATCCCACTTAGTGTTCATTCAAATATTTTACAGGAATATAACAATTGCTGGAGGTGCTAAGGGGAAGAGATGGCACCTGGGAACACTTTTTTTGGGGAATGCAATGAAGGGGACAGATTTTTAGAAATTCACCACAGGCTACTTTGTCAGAAATGTTTTGGTAACAAATTATTTTAACTAAGGAAACTATTCTTTTGAGATGGAGTTTAGAAACTGAAGTGTCTACACATAGTTAAGGCCCTACTCAGTTATATGTTGCCAAAAAAGCAATGACTAGAAAATGGAAGTCAAGAGCAAAACCAACTATAACACAATTATTGAATGTTGAAAAGGAGATAAAAGAATTGGGGGTGGGACCTTTAGAATAGAGAAGACGCAAACTATATAGAAATAAATGTAATCTGTGGGAACAATACATACAGAATACATTTTAGGAGGAGGAGTGACATTTTAGGGATTACTGGACTTGAGCAGTCTTTGCATTGTTGAATAATTTCTAAAACAGAAATTATATTTGTATAATGTATAAAAAAACGTTTTGATGGTATTTCTCTTTTAGAATTGAGTATATACTAGTCACTATGTAATATGTGACGATTACTTATTTTTTAATTATACTTTGTTGACCGGTTAGTCCCACTAGCCTAGTGGCCTCTTTTCAGGGAGGACTCAAGATAGTATTTATACCACAAGGGAAATTTGGTCATTTGTTTTCTACAGGATCACTTCATTTATTGTTTGATTACTATGATACTCGTGATAACCATTTTGTACGTCATAGGAAGAATCTGTCATACAATGAGAGATTAGCACTGAAATCCCTACAGGATAACAATCACATTGTGATTCGACCTGCAGACAAGGGAGGCCTGATTGTTGTTATGGATAAAGCCCATTATGAGCATTCCATGTCTTTGATGTTAGATGATGCTACCTTTTATAAAAGGATTACTGTTGAAGATGTACATAGAGTGATATTATTGGTTAACAGGTGCATCTCAGATGTCTTTTCTGCTCATTTGATTACACAAGAAACATACACATTTTTACAAGTGGTTAATCCTTTGATTCCACTTATTCAAGGCCTTCCCAAGGTTCATAAACACATTACTAATCCTCCTATGCGTCCGATAGTGGCAGGTGGCGTTTGGGTCACTGAGCCACTTTCTCTTTACGTAGAGAAAGCATTAAGACCTATTATTGATTTGAATAAAGTAGTCTTAAGGGACTCCAAACAATTTCTATTAGATTTATACCAGTGTACTTCTACCATCTCTGACTTTAGTAATGTCATATTTGCAACTTTTGATGTTCAATCTATCTTCACTATTATACCCAATGATTTGGGTATTCAGTATATACAAGAGTATCTTTCTTTACATAGTGATTATAATGCTACTAAGATTGATCTCATTTGTTGTTTTTTAGAGATGGTACTTGAGAACAATGTCTTTACTTTCAATGGAGGCATGTATCTCCAGAAACATGGCGTAGCTATGGGCACGTCTTGTGCCAATAGCTATGCCAACATGTTTCTGGCCCACTGGGAGTTGAATAATCTTTTTTCTGTTCCTGATTTTAAGGAACATGTTTTATTTTATCGATGTTTTGTCGACGACCTTTTTCTTTTGTGGAGGGGTTCTCTCCAGAGTTTGAAGTTATTTTATGAGGTCATGAATAACCTGTTGCCATGTCTGAAGTTTACTTTCAATTGGTCTTATGATCATATTGAATTTTTGGACCTGTTTATTGAGAAATTGCCTGGGAATATCATTAACACCGGGGTGTATCGAAAGACTTGTCATAGGAATGCCTTTCTTTTTAGGTCCAGTATGCACCCGGGTTATATCTTTAGGAATCTTATTAGGGGTCAGGGTATATGGGCTTCTAGACTAAATCCTACTTCAGCTGGTTTCCTGAGTGAAATAGATGGCTTAAGTCGTAAATTGATGGCTCGTGGATACACCCAAACTGAGACTGATAGACAATGGTCTGACCTCAGTGATTTGAGAATGACCACAGCAAGCCCTTATTTTGGGCCAGCACCTGAATATCATACTACCCATCAAACATTAGACACCCCAGGAGTTAGGGTATCTCTATTTTATACTAGTGACTATAGAGTAGTTACTCGGGTATTTGGTCAGTTTTGGTCAATTCTACAGGTTGATAATGACCTACGTACAATTGTGGGTAATAAACCCTTTTTAGGTATAGGAATTGTATGAATTTGAAGAGGCTGCTCTGCTATGAAAACCAACATGGTCGTTCTTTTACACAATCTGGTGTAACTACACCTTGTGGTAATTGTAATTTTTGTGGTTACATCAATTCTCAGGTATCTTTTTTTCATCCAGATCTTTGTAAAGATTTTGTTTTCCATGTTTCTGCTAATTGCATGACTCCTCATGTTATTTATCTGGCTGAGTGCTCTGCCTGTCATTCTTTTTATGTCGGCAAGACCAATAGGGTCTTGCGTGACAGAATGCGGGAACATCTTTACCATATCAGGAAGGGCTCTTTATTTAATGCCCTTTCTAAGCATGTTATCAATACTGACTCCTTGCATACTTTCAGTTTTAGGGTTATAGAAACTTTACAACCTATTGTTAGGGGGGAGTGATTTACCTACCCACACTGAGTATAGGGAGTCCTGTTGGATTATTATATTACATGCTGATAGGGGCAGTGGCTTAAATGAAAGGGCATCCATAAAACCTGCCCTTAGGAAAAGGAGACTTCGTAAATATGTCTTTTTTATTTTCAGTTGTATTGTTTTTATTTTTATGGAAATGCATACATGTTTATATGCTTGTTTTTATGATATATATGTTTTTTGTATATTGTTGTAACACGTTATATTTGTTCATATTTATTTTATTAGATAAGGATATGTGTTTTAATCTATAACCTTATAGTTTTTGGTTCTTGTCACTTTAATTATTTTCATGATTTAATTGATGTGAGCATATTATTGGTGGTTTTCAATTTTTCTTTTTATATATAGGGTGTGTTTGATAGTGGTTGCTTGAAGATCTGATGAAGCTACGTTGTGAAAGCGCTTACTCATGGTCGACTACTAATAAAGGATTTTTATACTTTTCGAAGATTTTTAAGTTACTGAGTTTGGCTTCCTTCATGTGCTAGCACCTTGGACTGTGCCTAGAATTATTTGTTGCCTTCGTATTGCTGATGTTTTGAATTTTTGGACTTTGGGCTGTTTGTTTTGCCCGTTGCTGGTCTCGCTTTTTCATTTTATCTTACTTATTATTTACAGCAACGGTAGATTTACCACCTGTATTCCACCATTGTGTTACACATTTAACATTCTTCAATGCAATGCAATACAGAAACTGTACAAATGCATTTTAAAACTGCACATTTTCACAGGCAGATATTTCTCTGTAACATCATTTGAGGTAGTTAAGCAATTCTTTGAGGTTGAATCCAACTATATCTATATTCAGGAAGAAGAAGTCTGTTACTTATATGCCCTTGGATATAGCTACACTCACAGAAGAATTGCTCTAGTCAGACCGCCTGACCACTTCAAGTTACTGTCACCAGAAAGGAACCTGTGGAGACAAAAAAGGTTAGACAAATGGTTAAAACATAAGTTCTTTAGAGAGATTCTGATTGGTGTAGTCTGGGCAGCATTAGGAACATTCTGATTTGGATTAATGGCATTCAGATTTGAAACAGTCTGTGAGTTTTCACTTTGGATTTGAGACTTTCACCTTTAACTGAAATAATGGGAAAGAAATAACAATACCGTAATTGTCTAAGAACCTCATCATTCTTGGACTGAACACCTGGGTATGACTCCCATATACTGGACGTTCACATTTGGACACATCAAGAATGACCTAGTTTTGTCTCCTGTTACATCCCACTATGGCACCATATAGGCCCTTAATTTCTTGTTTTCTTGTAGTTCAAAACTAGCTAGTTTATGATTTCTCTCCCCCTCAAGCATAAGGTACACTGATTGGCCTGTATGAAGTGTGCGTAGACTTTACGGTTATGGGAGCAGCAGGATACTTTTAGGATTATGGAGCAGGTTGGGATTTTTAAGGTTAGGGTGTAAGAGGAGAGGTTTCACTTTAGGGAGTGAGAGGGGAGTTTAGGGTTAGGAAACAGCTAGGCAGTTTAGGAGGGAGAGTGGAGTTTTAGGTTTAGGTGCTGGACTTTTTCGTGAAGGGGCAACTTCAGAGAAAGGAATTACTGTTAGCAGTAAGTCTAAGCCTGATGCACAGATGTCAATAAATATTAGATTTGTTTGGAAGAGGGGGCTGAGTAGGCTCACAAATAGAGTGCTATAGCAAGAACAGCTCTGGGACCCCAATTTACAAAACTTGAGGAAAGTAAGTTGTACAGTTCATAGACCTCAAAGGCAATGGAAGTCTGAGTACTGGAGCAAGGGGCTGTTGTACAGAAAATGGACTACTTTGGAAGGACTAGAGGTACAAGTGATATGACAGCTAGTAGACCAGTGGACCTACTGATGAGCATTTGTATTTATAGCCTATAAAATTAATTTTTAGTCCCTGTGTCCATAAAGAAGATGAAAAAAGTCTTACATGCAAGTATTATTTACCAGACACTGACAACTAAAGAAGTGAATATGTGCAGAGAAATTGTGAACAGTGTCATAAAGTTAGTAAGGTAGGAAATGAAACCAGGGTGTACCCATGTGGTGGACCAGGGTAAATATAGGGTCCCAATAAAATAATCAAAAAGGCAGGGTTATCTCGTAAGGCAAATAAGTAACAGATATACACAGAGCTGGATCATGGTCAAAAGGGGCCCTTGGCAGGGTAATTGACCAACTGAATCCCGTTCCCACCACAGCTGTTCCAATGTCCGATTACTTGACTGTCTCTCCACAGTTACATAAATACAGTTCAAACTTGTCAGCATGAATACTGTTTTCTTCTTTACTTTTATAATAATTACAGAGAATTAGATTTTATTTAACAATTGTATTTCAAACTTTATTGCACAAATACTGATGGCCATTTGCTATAAACAAACAGTCTCACACAGAAAACAGACAGTGTAAGCAGCAGTCAACCTCTCTTCCCTTGAAACTCGCATTATTTGAAAATGCAGTTAAACTAAGATTAGGTCAATATTAGTCAATCAGTCTGAAAACTATTACAAGTCTAGTCCAATAATGTGAGGTCAGAATCAAACCTAATACATTTAAAAGATGATTATGCCAAACCCATGCCCACTGAAAATGCACTGAAACTCACATTAATTGAAACTGCATCTGCCCAGTGTTGTATTAAGTACCTCAGGCCATGGGTTGTTTTCAAGCCATAGAACCCCTACACACATTTTCAAGACCATGTAGAAATGCATGTACTCTTTGATTCACCTTCCTGATTGTTTTAAATGATAGTTCTTTAGTACAGCGACATTTGTTTGATTGTTATTTAAATTTATTAACATTTTTTCTGGTGAGCAGTGAAACAAAATGTATGAACCAGTGATGACAAAATTACTCATGTCAGAATATCTCAAACATAAAAAGCCACTCAAACTGCTGTTATTAAAATCCACTGATATCCATACCTGACAATTACAGCCACTTTATCGACTGAGCACACAACATATTTCTGATTTTTATAAAAATGACCACAGTAAAGTATTCCAATTTTCTTTACATACATACACACTAACCCTGCAAAGACATACATTTTACTTTATCAGCTCAGCAAAGTCAGTCATTTTTATCTGCCGACATTCACCAAACCCAGAAATTATAGCTACATTGATGACTTCCTCCTTTTCAGATGCCTGTTTAAGAAAAAAATAAATTAATACCAATAATGACCAAAATCAAATTTCTAACTTGTTTCGCACAAACACAAAGTAACCAAAGTATTCCAACGTAACTCACATTCATCTGCCAATAAAGGAACTTCCACATCGAACTGAACTGATCACTTGTCTTCATTTCAACCGAACAAAAGGACTACAGCTTAGCCTTCCACAGATACCTGGACCCAACTGAATGCCAAAACAAGAAGCATCCCAGGAGCAAGAGTGAAGAAAGTACCTACCACTACAGGAGATTCCCCCCAGAAGCATCTTCCCACCACAAGACCCACCCAGGAGCATTCTTCCTCCAACACAGGTAAGTAGATATTAATGGTTCAATGTCACACAGTAGGTCAATGAAGATGGAAAGATTCAAACCCTGTACCCTAACAACAGGAAACAGCCCTCAACAAGTCAGAGCTTTAGTCTTCTGCATAAACTATGAGAATAATAGTTTTTTAACTTAATGCTAAAATCCTTAACAATCTGATCTTGTAGCGAAGACTGTATCACAGTAATATCTGACAAATACTACATAATGGATTTTGAAGATGTGACAATGTATATCATAGGTTCATAGGTGTGTGCTAGGCTATTGGCCCTAGGGCCTTTACAAGCCTAGCCCATAGACGTGCCCTGGCATTGTGCCACCCGTTTTTAGGTCCCAGTGTCTCTATCAGGTAGAGCCACTGGAGTGATCCTCAAGATGAACTTTTTATTTCCCATCCACTCATCAAGATTTCTCTTGAAGAGGGCTAGTGAGGTGCTCTGCTTGACATGTATGGGAAGTCTATTCCAGACCATGGGCAGTCTCTGGGTTATGAACCTGTCCCTCCAGCATGTTCTGTTGATTGTGGTAATGAGGTTGAGGTCTCTGGAGCATGTGGTGCAGAGGGATTGGGATTTCTTTAGATGTAACATTTCTAACAGAGCTGGGTCAGACATGGCTTTGTAAGTCAAGCAGAGATTGCCTCTTAGTAGATGATATGAGACAGAGAATAGCTGGAGTTTTATGAGTCTGTCCATGTAGGGCATATGTTTAAGGCCTAGGATCCTCTTTGTGAGATACTTTTGTGGCCTCTCCAGCTTTTGCAGGCATCTAGTGAGTTACATGCCAAATGGGGCTTTATACTCTATGATTGGTCTAGTGAGAGAAGAGTAGAGATAAATGATGACCTCTTTCTTCCTGGTTGCAAAACCCTTGGTAGTGAGATGTGCCACACAGAAGGACTTTCTGACCACAGTGGCAATGTGATGGTCAAAGGAGAGGTTGCTGTCAACCTGTGTCCCCAGATCTGTTATAACACCATCAGTGTTCAGTGGGCTCCCATCAATGTGGTAATTAGTGGGAACTGAATTTTTCCCAAAGGGGATGCTGACGCATTTTTTGGCATTAAGCCTAAGGCCATGGTTTTGACACCAGTCATTGGTCTCAGTGAGGCCTTTCTGTAGGATGTCTCCATCACTTGGGGAGTTAATAATGGCTCCCAGCTTGCAGTCATCTGTCAATTTGGTCAGCCAGAGTCCCTCTGTGCTGGCCTGGACTTCTGAGAAGTAGATGCCAAACAGGCGAGAAATCAGGACCAATCCCTGGGACTTGGGACTCCACTCATGACTGGTCAGCAGTCTGATTTGGAGTCCTCTACTTTCACACTGTGGGTTCTGTATGTGAACTAATTTGCAACCCACCTAACGATATAGGAGTTGATGCCTAGTTTGCTGAGTTTATCAATAATTCCTGAGAGAGTAATGGTATCAAAGGCCTTGGCCAGATTGAGGTAGGATGTATGAACTGCCTTACCTTCATCCACCGCTCTGGTGACTGACTCAAAGAAGTCAACCAGATTGAGCAGGCATGATCTACCTTTCACAAAACCAAATTGCGTGGGATCTAGAGTTTGGAGATTCCCTATATCCTTGTTAATTAGGTCTGTGATGATGTGCTCCATAGCCTTACATGTCAGACACATCAGGCTAATGAGGCAATAATTTCCAGGGTCTGTAGTCGCTCCTCCTTTATGGAGAGGGATGACTGTAGCAGTGCGCCATTCGGTAGGGACAAAGCCTGAGGTGAGGCTGTCAGTGAACAGAGCACAAAGATGTGGTGCCATTTCACTTAGTAATTCATGTAGAACACAGCCAGGGATATAGTCGGGTCCCATGGAAGCTGTATTCTTGGCCTTAGACAATGCAGCTTTAACCTGTACTGCAGTAATGCTGGGTGCCTGGCATTCTTTGGTCCTTGGGGGGGGGGTAAAGTCTGCACTGAATCTGTCGGCCAGTATGTTGGCAATATCTGTTGGCTCAGTATAGGAGGTACCATTGTGCAGTAACTCAGAGTAAATCTGGGTATTGCCATGGAGATTCTTCATATAACTATAGAAGGCTTTGTGGTTGTTTTTAGTGTCTGCTGCAATTCTAACTTCATAGCTGGCTTTGGAGGTTTTGATGAGTGATCTCAACTTTTTCTTGAGGTTAATATGGGAATTTTTCCAGTCTTGGGACTTCACCTTTTTTGCAACAGTTTTATTCCTTCTGTTGTAGAGTTTTTTAATGGTAGGGGACCACCACACTGGCTTCCTTTTATGGAGGAGAGCATCTTGCTTCTGTTGGGTATGGCTAGTTCCATGCATTTATGTACATGTTTGTACAGTGCATTGATGTATGATTTGGCAGTCATGCATCTATTTTCCATTGGCATGGTTGCCGTGAAGTTAGCCACCTCTGTTTTTAGGAGTCCAAAGTCAGCTTTGGACAAGTTTCTCATGGTGGATACCTTTGCGGGGGGTGTGGGTGAGATATGAATTTCCATGGTGATTAGTTTGTGGTCAGATCTAACCAGGGAGGAATTGACTATTGGTGTAGAGCAATGTTTGCCCATGTTAGTAATAACCAGGTCAAGGATGTTGCTTCCTCTAGTGGGGGTAAGAATGAGCTGGTCCAGGGCATTGGAACTGATGAATTCCAGGAAACGCTGGGCCAGTGCATTGGTGCATGAGTAGTTTTCCTAGCTGATAGAGGGGCAGTTAAAGTCACCTAGTATAAGAGTGTTGGGTTGGATCTTAATAGTTTCCAGGGTGCTTAGGAATGTGGAGTGAGATTCTTGGGACATGGTTGGGAACCTATAGCAGGCTATGACCTGAATCGCCATATTACCCGATGTTCGTTGTACCTGGAGTATCTCAAATGCATTATGCTGGGCTACTAGTCTGGAGGTGTGCATATCATTTATGAATATGGAGACATCACCACCTTTGGAGCTTCAGTCCATGTTCTGGGGCCAAAGGGTGTGGAATGAGTTATAGCCTGGTAGTGCAGGGGTGCTTTCTGCTGCTTTAAACCAGGTCTCCGTTACAACACAAATGTCGATGTTTTCCATTTTTAGGAGTGCTTCGAGCTAGTGCATTTTGAGATTTAGACGTCTAGCATTGAGTAGCATAACCCTCAGATTGCATTTATTTATAGCTGTTTTGGTGGTAATTTGGTCTTTGGAACACTGCTTAAAAAAGGCACTTTAAGGATGGCAAGAGCCTTAGCCAGTACCCAGAAACCCAGGGTGACAGATGCAGGCCATCTCTGGCAAAGCATGAAGGTCTGTCAATCATGTCATCCCAAGCAGACAGATACTGGATCCCCTTAGAATGACACCAGAAACTTAGCCAATTGTTGAAGTCAACAATTTTCTGTTTGTACTGTGGTATCATTTGGGGCGATGGTAGGATGCTGCTCAGGTCTAGGGTCATACCTGCCTGGGCCACATAATCCGAGAGCTCCACTATGTCTCTTTTCATGTAGTTCAGGGAGGTGCATCTCAGATCATTTACACCCACATGGACAATGACAGAGTCACACTTGTACTTGTTGTGGAGTGACCTGAGTGCATGTGTTATGTGTCGGATTCTGGCACCTGATAGACAGCTGACTGTTACCTTCTCCTTATTCAACCTCGTGAGTGGGACATCAGTGTGACTCACTATTGAATCACCTGCGATAATTGTATTGGGCAAGCTGTTTTGCCTTAGTGACTTAGGTTGAGGGGCACACTGTGTAGGTGAGCTACCTCAGTCCAAATAATGAAGACTATATGAACTGACAAATGTCAACCCCTATACAATTGCCGGAGGTGATAAAAAAGTTACTGCAAAAATATATTACTAAAATGCAACAGGTTTAGACTATTAAAATGAAAAATGTTTAGAGTATATTACACAATCCAGGCCTTTTAGTGAATTATTTCATTCTTTAGTGCAATGAATAAAGCAAAACAGATAATATAAACGTTGCAGCAGCTTTTGTTCAACAACCCACACGTCACACAAAAATCAGAAATATTACTGCATACAACATATTTTTGAGAAGGTTTGCATCTCATTTTTTGCCTCCCTATTTCTTCTCTGTCATCAAGAATAGCTATCCCCTGTGACATTTCTCAGTACAGGTCTGACATACCTGAATAGTTAGAACCAAATCATAGACAAATGGGGCCTGTTAAAGTGCAACAAGAAATAAATAACAAAGAGATTTACCTTTTCCTCTTGAGTTAAGAATAACACTTCAGGATGTGCAAGTACTGTTTTATTCCACAAACAGCACTGGGAGACTGCCTTTACAAAATTTCAGATCAGTTTAAAAACAAAGAATAATAACACAATTTTAATTTTTTTTTTCTTATCAGTTTCATGCATGCAGAACCATGACATAACATAGCTTTTAACAAATCATACAATTTTAAAATAATTTGTGCCCTTGTGCTTCTCGCTTAGAACTTCACTTGACAAATATGTATTTTTAAAACATAGACCGCCTGGCCTAACAATCTGTCTTTTGACTTTGTATTATTTAGTACCAGTACACACTATCTTACAGACATTCTTGCAATGAATGATTCATCCCCCAGCCTGAGAAGGCGAGAGCTTACAAACGATTCTTGGCTCGTTATTTTCTTTCCTCCCTCCATTACATTCTGAAACTAGACTCCTAAACACAGTAACATTCGTTAACTCCTTCAGCATTTAGTTTGCCTTCAGTTTTCTGTCATTACACTATAATGTGATAAGGAAAAGAGAATGCAGTTGTAAGGCATTTGAAATATAAAGCTACAACTTATGTGCAACTGTATTTTGTGCAATCATGCATCTATATTACATTATATTTTTAATCTAAGCATATTATAAACATTTTAATTGACTTATTTATGAAGAAACTGCAAGTTAATAATCATGAGACAATATATTTTTCCATAACAGGTCCTATGCAGGGTAATGAATCAGGCCCCCACCAACCATACTAATATCCCATTACTTGGCTATAAATTCCAAATAAACACTGTTCAAATCTATCAGTAAACATACTATTTTCTGCTTTACTTTTACAATTATTGAAGAGATTTGGATTTCATATACAACTTGTATTTCAAATTTTATAGAAAAGAAGCACTGACCATACTAATATCCCATTACTTGGCTATAAATTCCAAATAAACACTGTTCAAATCTATCAGTAAACATACTATTTTCTGCTTTACTTTTACAATTATTGAAGAGATTTGGATTTCATATACAACTTGTATTTCAAATTTTATAGAAAAGAAGCACTGATGGTCATTTTCAAAACAAAACAAAAGAACACTCTCACACTGAAAACAGACAGAACAAGAAACAATAAACTTCTCTTCCCTTGAAACAATGCATCTGGCAACTCATTAAACCATACCTCTCAACTTGGAAACATCAAAAATCTGGACAAAGGTCCATGAAGATAGAATAACCGCCTTGCTCAACGATTCCTGGAATTTATTAACTCTAACGCCCTGGATCAACTAGTCAACACCCCCACCAGGGGCAGCAGTATTCTGGACTTAGTCATCACCAACATGGGTGACCGGTGCTCAACGCCCGAGATCAACTCCTCGCTTGTTAGATCAGACCATAAACTAATCAGCCTAGATATCCACATCCCCACCCCACCCCCACACAAGGACACCATTGTAAAAAATGTATCACTCTAGAGATCCACATCCCGACCCCACCCCCACACAAGGAAAACATCGTAAAAAATTTTTCCAAAGAAAACTTCACGCTGGCTCAAAACTGAGGTGACTAACTTCACGATGTCCCTGCAGATGGATAACACAGTCAATGCAGTCACAATTGCTGAATCCTACACAAATTCACTCTACACGCACCTGCATGAGTGCATGGATCGTGCTATCCCCAACAAGACCAAGACGCTATCCTCCAAAAGAAGGAAGCCGATCTGGTGGTCCCCTGCCATTAACAAACTCTACAACAGAAGGAAGAAACGGTTACCCAAGAGAGTAAAAACCCAGGTATGGAGGAACTCACTGACAGGCCTCAGTAAGAAACTAAGATCCCTCATAAAATCCTCCAAAGCTTATTTTGAAAGAAAAATTGCCATGGATTCCAAAGGCAACCACAAGGCATTCTATCGCTGTGTCAAGAACCTCCATGACAACACCCAGATCTGCACCGAGCTACAACAGAATGGCACAAAATATACAGAGCCAACTGATATTGCCAACATATTGGCACATTTATTTTATTTTATTTTATTTTACATTTTATTTTATTTTATTTTACATTTGTTGACCGGGCTAGTCTGGCTGGATACATGTCCATTTTCAGCAGAGGCCCGAGGAGAAAAGCTCCACTAATAAAACTAAGTGACTAACAAATATCACGTAATAACAAGTAAATAAGAAGTAACTAATGCATGCAGGCAACTAAGGGAAAAATTGATATGTAGAATAGTAATGGGAAGGCAATTTAAACAAGAAATAAACATCAGTACAGAATCACTATAATTTAAATAACTACTATAGATAGAGTGCTAAAAAAAAGATGAAGAAGGGAGAAAAATAGGGACAAGTAGAGGGTTTGTAAAACTTTAGTCATAGAAGTCAGTTAGTAGCAGGGATATAGTGATGAGTACTATTATTAGGATAGATATTTGCACACAGGAAGATTGGAACTGGGTTAGATACATGGAGAGAAAACAGGTTAGAGATAGTGGAGGGTAACATAAAAAGAGGTAGGTAGGAGTAAATAAGCAGGCTGGTGGGTTGCTAGGTTTACTTCTTGGAGGGAAAGAAGTAGTGAAGTAGGGTAGGTAGAAGAGCAAAATGTAGGGTGAGAGAGAGAGTGGTTGTTTTTTAAGCTCAGTCAGGATTTGAGCAGGGGCATAGCCAGTGAGATTGCAAATGTTTTTTTGTTTGTTTTTTGAAAAGGTGGGGTGAGCTTAAAGTGGTTAGTTCTTTGGGGAGTTTGTTCCAGTGAGATCCTACAGTATTAGCAAATAAGGAGTCACCTGCTTTGTTGTAAGATTTGAGAGTAGCTACTAGAAGTTTGTTGGCTGAGCGAAGGGATGTTAGATTTTGTATGGGGTGATAAGGTTATTAAGTATGGGTGTATTAGAGGGTAATGGAGAATTTTGTAGGTGATATGTAATTGCTGTAGGAGAATTCGATTCTGTAGTTCTAGCCAGTTAAGGATTTTGAGATTATGACAATGGTGAGTTCGATATGGGGAACCAGTGGCAAACCTGGCAATACTATGATAGGCTGTGGCTAGTTTCTGGTGGTTAGTTTTGAAATGTTAATAAATGAGGAGGAGGCATACAGTAGTGTAGATAGGAGATGAGTTTGGGCAAGAGACACTCGGGTAGCTGCAGTAAGAAAGGGCTTAAGTCTGTAAAGGGCACCTATCTTTTTATTAACAGCCTTGATGGTTAGATCAATGTGACAGTCAAAACTCAGTTGATTGTCTATAGTAACACCTAGGAGTTTAGTGGAACAGTCAGGATTGATGATCGTGCCATTGCCAGATGTGATGGAAAATGAGATAGGGGGAGATTTAAGTGTTGGTGTAAAGAGTAGTAATTTGGTTTTTTTGGGATTAAGGAGGAGACAGATATGTTGGAACCATTTTTCAGCCGTAGTAAAGAGTTTCTGGGTGGAAGAGTGGAGTTCTCCTGAAGATGAAGCAGAACAGATGAGAGTTGAATCATCTGCATACTGAATACAAGTGGATGTTGGGAGTGAAGTAGCCAGGTTATTTATAAATGTAGAGAAGAGGAGGGACCTAAGATGGATCCTTGAGGAACACCGATATTGATTGGGAGCTGTGAGGATATATGGCTGTCCCAGAGGACAGCTTGTTTTCTATCATTCAAATATGAGTCAAACCATTGTACTGCTGAAGAGTCAAGTGAAAGTGATGTCAATGTATCTAGGAGTAGTTGATGGTTAACCATATCAAAGGCTTTTGAGAGGTCTAGGAATAGGGCTGAGGAGAAAAGGTTGTTATTGCGATTTCTGTTTATTGTGTCAGTGAAGGAGAGAAGGGCGGTGGAAGTACTATGGTAGGGCCTAAAACCATGTTGTGAGTCTACTAGTAGGCTATTTTGCAAGAGGTGATTTAGGAGTTGTTGGTGAATACAACGTTCCATAATTTTAGATAGAGGAGAAAGTAGGGCTATAGGTCAGTAATTAGAAAGTTCATTAGAGTGACCTCCTTTATGAAGGGGAATAATATAGGAGACCTTCCAGCAGGATGGGATAGTAGATTCGGTTATTGTTCTGTTAATTAAGATCGAGATTGGGTAAGCTAGTTCAGATGCTGCTAGTTGTAGGTATTCAGCTGGTAGTTTGTCGGCTGAAGGGGTGCAGGGTTTAAGTTGAGAGAGTAACTTACGTATGTGGGCTGTGGAGACTGTGCTAAATTTTAGGGTGGGGGTGTTATTTGGAGGAGAGGTGTGTTGAGGGGAAGGGGGGGAGTCATGGTGTTAGCTAAAGAGGTGACTGTTTCAGAGAAGAAGTTATTAAAGGTATCGGCTATTATGTTGGGTGAAGTTTGTGCTAAGGTAGTAGGTGTGGGAGTTTTGGTATTCCCTGGATGTAGAAGTTTATTGATTCCGGGCCAGAATTTTTTAGGGTTGTAATTTTGGTTATGTTGGTATTGAAGGTAATAGTTTTTCTTATCAAGATGGATGAGTTTTTTTGTAGTATTTCTAAGGTGTTTAAAGTGTAGAAGGTCATCAGGGTTTTTAGTGGTTCTCCATTTAGTCCAAATTTTATTTCTATCTAGCATAGTTTGTTCTTAAAATATTATGCTCATCAAATAAACTACTTGTTTACACAAGTAAATCCAACAACTTGGCAGGAGACTAGCACTAAAAAAAAATGTATGCATTAGAATGATGTTTCTATATACATTAGCTTAAATTACAAGATCATGGTCTCATGAAGATTTCTAGCATAGTTTGTTGAACATAGGTTCAGTGCAAACTTTACTCCCCCCCAAAAGGCCTATAACTATACCAGATGGTTGTAAAGCCCTGGTAATCTCAAACACACTGGTAAAAACGGCACTCTCTAAAGCTAAAAACTCTGCATCCATGGGCCTGGACAACATCCCAGGTTGCTTCTTACATGAACTCCAAAATGAACTAGCCCCCCACCAAAATTGCATGTTCAATCAAAGCCTCACCATAGGCTATGGGCCCACAGAATGGCACACAGCAACAGTTATCCCACTCCACAAAGAGGAACCACCACAGACCCCGGGAACTATAGACCTATTAGCCTGACAAGCCTGATCTGCAAGGCCATGGAGCGCGTCATCATGGAACTCATAAACAAAGACATTGGTAACCTCCAAACTCTGTATGCTACACAATTCAGATTTGTAAAAGGTAGGTCATGTCTCCTAAACCTAGTAGACTTCTTTGAAACAGTTACTAAGGCCATTTTATTTATTTTACATTTGTTGACCTGGCTAGTCTAACTGGATACATGTGCATTTTCAGTAGAGGCCCGAGGAGATAAGCTCCAAAAACACACAATTACAAAAATGTTGGCACAGTACAATAATATAACAAATGATCTTAGTAAAATACCTTACTTTTTAACAATCTTAACACGAACACTAAAAAAAAAAATGTATGCATTAGAATGATGTTTCTATATACATTAGCTTAAATTACAAGATCATGGTCTCATTGGTTATTAAGGAGAAAGACTGGAGTTAGTACAGAAGAGTAAAAGGAGAGCAGTATCCAGTAATAAAAAGATGGTGAGCTAGTCAGGGTTAGTACAGGGGCATAACCAATGTGTTCTAAGGTATAGTTTCAGTTTATATTTGAAAAGTGCTGTTGAAGACAATGATAAACGTTCACTGGGAAGTAGGTTCCAGTTTTTCCCAACAGTGTTAGAGAACAGATAGTCTCCTGCCAAGTTGTTGGATTTACTTGTGTAAACAAGTAGTTTATTTGATGAGCATAATATTTTAAGATTTGTGTAAGGGGTAATGAGGCTAGAGAGTATTGGAGTATTGGCAGGTTGGTAAAGGGTCTTATGGGCAATAGTAAGCTGGTGAAATTGAAGCTGATTTTGTAGCTCTAGCCATCTAGCTGCTTTAGATTAAGACAATGGTGGGTTCGAAATGGAGTGCCAGTGGCAAATCTAGCAATATTATTGTAGGGGACTTCCAGTTTGTTGAGGTTATTTTTTGACATATTAGTATATATAGGTGAAGCTTAGAGGAGTGTGGAGATTAAATGAGTGTGGGCTATAGTGGTTCTAGATAATGATGTAATGTAGGACTTGATTCTGTAGAGGGACCCCAGTTTCTTATTGACTGTTTTTATTGTGTTGTTAATATAAGTATCAAAGTTAAGGTTGTTGTCTATCGTTATTCCTAAGAGTTTGGTGGCTGGGTCAGGAGATATGAGAGTGCCATTATTAGATATGACTGTAAAATCTACTGGGGTGGACATCTGGGTAGGAGTGAAAAGCAAAAGTTTTGTTTTTTGGGGTTCAAGAGGAGGCAGCGCTGTAAAAAACATTTTTCAACTGTATTAAATGCCTTTTGGGTTAGGGACTGTAGTTCAGATGGTGAAGTGGCTGAGCATATTATTGTGGAATCATCCACGCATTGTATACAGGTAGCTTGAGGAACTGCTGAGTGTAGGTCATTAATAAAAATGGAGAATAGAAGCAGGCCTAATATGGAGCCTTGAGGGACACCAAGGGTAATGGGGAGGTGGGTAGATAGATTATTATCCCATATCACAGCCTGCTGTCTATTGTCTAAGTATGATTGGAACCATTTTATAGCCAGTGCATCAAGTGAAAGGGATCCGAGTATATTTATAAGTAGCCGGTGGTTAACCATACTGAAAGCTTTAGAAAGATCGATAAAGGGTGCAGAGGAAAGAATGCTGATGTTACGTTTTTTGTTAATGCAATCTGTAAAGGATAAGAGGGCAGTGGTGGTACTGTGGAATGGCCTAAATCCATGTTGACAGTTAGCAAGTAAGTTGTTTTGGATTAAGTGGTGTAGTAGTTGCCTATGGATGCACTTTTCCATTATTTTTGCCACTGGAGAAAGTAAGGCTATAGGAAGATAGTTTAAAAATTCATTTGAGTTACCACCTTTATGTAGAGGGATAATGTGAGAGATTTTCCAGATAGTTGGGATGGTACCTTCATTTATGGTTCTGTTAATCAGTATGGAAATGGGATAGGCTATGGCTTTAGCTGCCTTTTGCAGGTATTCTGAAGGTAGTTGGTCAGCTGAGGGGGTGGTTGGTTTTAGTTTTTGGAGAAGGGTGCAAATGAGGAAAGTTGGAACTGATTGCAACTGAAATGAAGGGAGTGAGCTAGTAATGGAAGGTGGCAGAGTTGAGCTGTCTGGGGATAGTTGATTGGCAAGAGATTGGATGGCCTCTGTGAAAAAGGTATTGAAGACACTGGCAGTTTTTATGGGATTCTCAAGGTTAGTGCCTTGCGGGTTTGGTGTAATGGATTGGCCAGGGTGTAGAAGTCTGTTAATGCTTGCCCAAAACTTTTGTGGTTTACTTTTGTGAGTTTGCTGGAGTTGGAAGTAGAAGTTTCTTTTATCTAAGAGAAGAGCTTTTTTGTATTACTTCTCAGCTGTCTAAATATTTGTTGGTCTGTTGGATTTTTAGTAGTATGCCATTTAGCCCAGGATTTGTTTCTAAGAAGGATTTTTTGCCTGGTTTCTTTTGAGAGCCATGGGGCAGGTTTAGTCTTATTTATGATAGAGTGTGTTGGTGCGTGGTGGTCTCTATAATGGCTAAGAATTTGGAATTAAAGTATTTTACGGATTCATCAAGTGGGAGGTATTTTACTGGTGACCAATTACATGCCTTAAGTTCACTTTGGAAAAGTTCAGGGTTAAAATGTTTTTTGGTCCGTATTGTCCTGAATGTACTTGGGTAGGTAATATTGATCTTATGCCTGATAATATAGGTCACTGGGTGGTCACTTAAATCATCTGGGAGGGTTCCTATTTTGTATGTTTGATGAAGATTATTTGTGAGAATCCAATCTAAGGTACTTTCTTTATTATTGGGTTTGTTAATCCTGGTTGGAGAGGTAATAGTTTGAGAAAAGCCATATAGGTTAATATGGCTAGTAGGGTGTTCAGTACTACAGCACTTCCAGTCGATAATAAAGTCACCGAGAACTATAGTTTCTTGTGGGAGATTTACAGAAAGCCAGCTAAGGATATTTGCGAGGGTGTTTATGTTATTACTGGGAGGAAGGTAGATACAGATGATATATATGGATTTACAAGTATTGAGCTGAATCTTAGAAATAAGGATTTCGGCTTTATTGTCTAGAGGTGGTTTAAGGTCTGAAGAAGTAACTTGTAAGCTTTGTAAAGGACTGCTACCCCCCTCCTTTCTTGGCTTTGTGGTCTAGTCTCAGGATATTGTAACCAGGTGGGATGACTTCATTATCTTTAGTTACAGGTTTTAACCATGTTTCTGTTAGACATAGGATGTCAAATAAGTGGACATCTAGGAGAGCATGGAGGTGGACAACTTTATTGTTAATGCTATGTATATTGAGATGTGCTATAATGAGTGAGTTTGAAGGTCTGGTAGGGGTTTATGTACTAGAGAGGTTAGTGCTATGGAGTTCAGTGGTAGGAGTATTCTTTGGTCTGGGGTTTGGATGAATGTCCCCATCAAGTAAGGATTGGAGTTGTATTTTGCATATAGGATTTAGAAGCTTACAATACTGGTACAGAGATTTCCTAGCTTTTTGATTGTTATACCTGATGTGGGCCAGTCTATGATACTTAGCTAGTAGGTAGCCGGGTCTGTATGTAATGTTTATGTGGTTTTGGGAAATAGCTAGTGTTGGTGTGGCAGTATGTTTGGAGGGGTAATGAAATTGTGGACTTATTGGATGTTCATAGGAGGTTAGCAGGTAGACTATAGTTAGAGGAAGTAAGAGTGAAACCAAGAGTAATAGCTTTATGTGTACTGGGATAGGTAATATAGGCATTGTGATAGTTTAGTTTAAGGTACTATGTGGGAGGTAAGGAAAAGTTCTAAAAAGATAGAGTAAGGTAACAAGAAGGGTTGGGAATATTAACGAGGTGGACCTTCTGATTGGCTATAAGGGGATGGGGATGTGGTTTAGAGGTATAAATGTAGGAGCACTGGGGATGGGTAGGAATTAGGGGCAGGGTAGGGGAGCGGAGTGAGCCCGAAGGGCGAACGGGGTGGGTAGAGCCACCCACGGAGTGGAGTAGCTAGTAAGAACCAATCAGTTACACAGTGTGGTCGTGCACTAAGAAAGCTTAAAGTAGTTAAGTTGCAAACTCTGTGTCAAATTTATGTGAAAAATAATATCAAAATCGTCCTTCCACTTCAGCTTTTAGGTGGACAATGTTACTGTTATAGCAGCCAATTGTCTGTCTCTAGTACTGTGGTGGACATTTAAGTGGTATAATGTCAGTCCTCTATCTTTCTTTCTATATAGGTTTCCTTCTTGTTTCTTTGATGGGGAGAGACTACTCAGTTATAATGTTTGAAATGGAGTGGCTAGAAATGGCTTAACAAGTGGAGTTGGATCCCGCAGCTGTGTTTGGCATGTAGTAAAAAGTAATTATGCCCTAATGTCTGCCACCTAGAGGCATAGGTGGGTTACTGCAGTAGGTGTAGTTAAACTAGTTTAAAGTAGGAAATGTAAGATGGGAGAAGGGAGGAAGGCCTCAGGGTAGGTCTGTGGGTGTGTTGACCCTTTACAATATGACTTGAGAGGAATACACACAATATTAATAAAACATGTTACAGAACTGCAGGCTATCACCTATACTGTGAGGATGAAAGAAGACACATCTAGGTAGTCCACGCCTGGGAATTCTGTTAGGATATTCTTTTGGATTGCTATTTGCAGGTGGGGGAACAGCCCGAGTATCTGTACAAAGCTTTCAGGCTGAAAAACGAGAAAATAGAAGACTAGGTTAAGACTGGTCAGAAAGGTCTTGGCAGAACAGAGAGGAGGCTGAAGGGGTAGAATGCAGGTGAGAAGCAGAGTGAGAGTGCAGGAAACATTGTAGTTCTATCAAAGTTAGTCCAATGTTATACTCAATAAACCCTAATCAGTTTGCTAAAAAAAAACACCAGGATAGTCACATGCAATTTCCCTTCTAGTGGTCTTACTGTTATTAAACATTCACTTAAGAGAAAACAGAACAGTAAAATCCACATTGCCGTGAGACATTCATTTACAGTACAGTAATATTGAAAGAGCAGTGTTTAGCTATTTCTCTTCATCTGCTGTTACGCTATGTAGGGCAAGAAAATGCAGTCTTATAAATAATTACAGTGTTCTGTGCCTGTTAGCAGTCACATTTATAAAATAGCTATTATGGCTTAATAAAGTTTTGCTTTAGCATTCTACATTAAAACATTCAGTAGCTTTCAAAGTAAGTAAGAGAGCTATATTGGCTTTCTAAAGGGCATTAGCATTCTACTTTAAAATATTCACTTTAATATCAGCGGATCAGTGTTGCAGTAAAACTGGCATTTGCAGTACAATAGCACTGATAAAGCAGGTTATGTTATGTGGTTACAACTACTTTTAAACTATTTCAGGGCTAAATACTGCAGTCTTACATATTAACTGGCTACTTTACATTATTAGGTCTCCATTAGTATTCTACTTTAATTCTACTGCATTAGTATTCTACTTTGCCATAGACGAGGGCAAGGTAGTCCACACAGCCTACCTGGACCTCGCTAAAGCCTTTGACACTATCCCTCATTCAGGAATCATAGTTAAACTCATCAACCTTAACATAATTCCTTACATCACAAGATGGGTGTCCAACTGGTTCATGGACAGAATCCACATGGTAAGAGTTGCAGACTCCAGATCCAACTCCAAACAAGTGACAAGTGGTGTACTCCAAGGTTCATTCTTGGGACCCCTCCTGTTTGGTATATACTTCTCTGAAATGCAAGCAAACACCAAGGGTCTATGGCTAACCAAGTTTGCAGACAACTGCAAACTAGGTGCCATTATCGAGTCCCCTGCTGACGTAGACATCCTGCAAAAGGGCCTCACTGAGACAGACACCTGGTGTCAACATCATGGCCTCAAGCTAAATGCCAAAGGGTACATTGTTATCCCCTTTGGTAAAAACATGGTACCCATGAAGTACCAAATAGGGGGAAGTTCACTTAACACAGAAAGTGTGATAAGAGACCTAGAGACCTAAGTGGATAGTAACCACTCCTTTGATAACCACATTGACACAATAGTCAGAAAATCCTTCTACATGGCCCACCTAATCACAAAAAGGTTTGCATCGAGGAATAAGGAAGTCATCATTCCCCTCTACTCATCACTCATCAGACCCCTCATTGAATACAATGCCCCATTTAGGATGTACCTCACAAGACACATACAACAACTTGAGAGGCCCCAAAAGTACCTCACCAAGAGGATTGCTGGCCTCAAACAATTGCCCTATGCTGACCGGCTCAAGAAACTCAAACTCTACTCGGTAGCATACCGCTTACTGTGAGGAGACCTCTGTCTGACCTACAAAGCTATGTCAAACCCAAAATTGCTAGACATGCTCCACTTGAAGAAATCCCAGTCTCCCCGAGCCACATGCTCTAGGGACATAAACCTCACCACAACAATAAATAGGACATGCTGGCAGGATAGATTCTTGTTCCAGAGACTTCCATGCTCTGGAACAAAATTCCCATCCACATCAATCAGAGCTCATCATTAGCATTATTCAAGAAAAACCTTGATAAGTGGATGGGTGATAGGAAGTTCACCCCTGGGATTATGCCTGGGGCACTGCTCAATAGAGGAGTAGGAATTTAACAATACATGGATGGCGGAAGCCAATCCACTGTTGGCTAAGCTTGCTTTGGCCCTCGGGCCAATAGCCTAGTGCCTAGCTATGAACCTACAAATCGGTACACTGATTAACATAAAATCTGCATACATAATTATGTAGCCCTGCCCACTCAAATGGAATTGTGGGATTTATTACTCAGGCATACAGTCAGTCATTATTAATATGCAAACAAAACATGACGAACTCTACCTCCCCTCAAGAGTACTATTTCTGCTTACTAGCCAAATGGAATCATATAGCTTTTCCCTGTAACCAGAAGTAATCATCATAAACTAAATTCCTCTTCAAAAGCTCCACTGCATCAGTTAACAGAACTGTCCTTACATACTACTATACATAAGACAATGGTTAGGTTACTGATCTGAAAACCAGTCATGCTCTGTAGAGCTACAGATCTGCTGCTCTGGGCAAGTCAAGGAACCAAACAAATCCTCAGAAAATTATCCCTAAAGACAGGATGTACAATATACAAACATTTGGGGAGAAGGTGGAGAAACTGGGAAACAACCACATCAAAAAAAAGTGAAATTTCAAACCTCAATTTATTTAAGCACTCATGGTCAAGCCTGAAAATCCCCAACAATTAATTCAAGTGATAATCTCCAGTACTGGGTTATGTTATTTGAGTGATATTAACTTTTGTCAGGACAAAATGAAAAGTTAAATGGGCTTGATAAGAAAAGGCTTATAATAAATTTCTGACCTCACTGGCAGCACCAAAGAAAACACATTTAAGTGGGATAACTAAAGTAATCCACAGCATTCCAGTAATATTGGAGTTCACAATTAATGTTACTCAAAACTATTTAGGCACTGCAAAGCTGTAAACTGTGAAATTTAGTTAATTATGAGAATAAATCTTTCTCAGTGTGTTGCTCTTACTAGGAGACTTCCTTCAACAAAATATTAGACTGCTGTTAGGAAAGATCATTATCTTACCAGTATAACATAACATATATGTGACTGATGGCACTGAAATAAAGCTCATAGTATCTTAGCTGAGCTGTACATATGTGAAGAACATAATTATGTGGTCTAGTTTCAGACAACACTATGCCTTCAAGTATTTATGTACTAAAATGTGCAAGCTTATTTAAATGGTAGCCAAGACTCTCTAGCCATTGCTGAAGACAGATCCAAAGCATTTTTGGAATGTATAGTGACCCAATGTATTTCCATCTGGATCAGTTCTTCACCTTATTCACTCTGTGTGCAAAGTTTAAGTTAACTTTTTAAACGTTGAATCTCTACAAAATGTTCTCACTCATTACCTGGCTTAGCTATTACCTCATAATCAGTTTTAAGCCAGGCTATCTGCTGTGCAATGCTTTAATTTATTTTTCACATATTTTTTCTCACAACCTGGCTATTTATCTTATAATTATTTTTAAACCAGGCCACTTCACTTTCCAGTTTGCTTACCTCCTATATGATGCTTGTGCAGACAGCCAATCTGCCAAACATGTTTTGCAAGAATGCCATTTGCATAAAAAATTGCTAAAAACAATCATTGGTGCTTGATAAGGTTAAACATTTCCTTAATGATATGTAGCTGTAGAGGTCTTATATTTAAGGTGGGGTGCGTGTGGGTCTCCCCCAACATAAGGGGTGCAGTGTGAATGTGTGATTGGTCCCTGCAAACAAAATAGACTTGCTGATCTTTTGTTAGAAATGTTTTCTTGCAAATGTTATTAACGCAAATGACATTTACTTAAACGTATTTGTCAGATCAACATTATTTCCCTGTTTATTACTTCTGCGTGCATTGCTTGCCTGTTTATTACTTCTGCGTGCATTGCTTGCCTGTTTATTACTTCTGCGTGCATTGCTTGCCTGTTTATTACTTCTGCGTGCATTGCTTGCCTGTTTATTACTTCTGCGTGCATTGCTTGCCTGTTTATTACTTCTGCGTGCATTGCTTGCCTGTTTATTACTTCTGCGTGCATTGCTTGCCTGTTTATTACTTCTGCGTGCATTGCTTGCTTGTTTCTCCTTCCTAATCCTGGCTGCCTCTCTAACCTTTAGACTAAATAAATATAAGCTAAGCTGCCTCTGCCAGTCTGCCTGCTTGTATTATTTTAAAAAATTATTTTAAAATAAAAAACACTACTCTGTCTTACTTTGTTGTTGACCTGGGCCGGGAGGTTCATTCGTCCCTTTTTTTGCTCTCTCACTCTGATTTGGAAATGGATTTTGCAGAGCTGCTGTAGCGAGAGATATGACACACACGCAACATGTGCAAGTCATAAAAACATTTGAAAACACACAGACTCAGCCTCAGCCGAATTCCAACAGGCTGGCAGGCTGGTCACGATACTGATGTCATCATGCACACCTCTGCATGCAATAATGTCAGCAAAAATAAAAAAGGGCCAAAAAAAAATTAAGAACATGCTGGGAAATTCAAATTAAGGGGGCCACTCGGAAATTCGTGGCACCCCATTATTTGGACCTCAAAATCGTTAAATGCCGAGGAATTCGGCACGGTTGAGAGGTATACATTAAACTACAATAAATGTACTGGGATTCATACTTCAATAACATATAATGAAGTACTAGTTAGCATGTATGTAAAGAGTGCAGGAATTCAAAAGGCAAATATATAAAGTGTTTGCAAACAGCATGGGACAGCCCACTGCACACAAGTGTCCCTTTTCCAGAACAGGCAGGAGTAACTTGGCAGAGTTACACAGAAGACAATTTGAAATTAAGTTAGTAGAAATCAAACCATCTACTACAGGAAGAATCATGAACAGCTCAACCTTACTCATCTGCATTAAGTGCTAGACAAACAGTCCATTTAAACTCCTGTCTGCTTGTGCTACATATATTGCTTAAAAAAAACACAAGCTTAGTTAAAAATGAATTCACAGTTAATATTAACATTAAACTCATACACTTCATGCTGTTCACTTTATAGCTAAATAATAAAACAACTGTCACCAGTAAGGAAACCAGGGATTGCATCCAAAGAACAAGTCTCATATGATGATGTTCCTGTTTACTGCAACCAGTTTTCTTCCTTTACACAATAACTACTCCAGTTCATAGTTAGTTACTAGGTTTGCAGTGCAGGGTATCACTAAGGAGCCTAAACCAAATTTCTAGTTTCTTCAAAGCACTGTCTGCTGTAGTGACATACTCAATGACAAAGCATAAATATGAAGCAAAATCAAATATGTTCTGCAAAACTGGAGAAAGATAAGAGCAGACTCCTTAATCATTTAAAAAGTTAACTGAACAGGTTTTGCATCAACATATATTTTTGTGAACCACAAAAACTGTGAAACTCTACTGACTGAGATTGACTGACTGTAATCCTGAGTTAATCACCAAAATAATAGAAGTTGGGCAGTTGGTGTGGATGATTTAGCTTCTTGAACTTAAGGTACATGGTTTGATTCTGGGCAAATCATTTAACTTGCAAGCCCCAGTTCCTGGGGCATTTCACAGACATACACCAAAGCCTTGCCAGTGCCTGCTTTTTGTCTGCAAAGCAAAGTGTGTGTGCTGCTTTCCTGGTCCATATGCTGAAAAAGAAATATGATGCTTTCTCCAGCCAGTCTACATCCTGAAAAAAAGTATGTTTGTGCTTTCCTAATAAGTCCATTCCACTCAGTCAATATTTCAAATACACTGCATGAGTGCGAATTTAAATCTTATGACAGTTTTTGGTAGTTTGTTTGTTATTTGCTGGTAGGTCTAGTCTCAGATGCTGATCCAATGAGACTGGAGCTGGCATGCAAAGCAGAAAGTTATCTGCTGAAGTCATCTGCTTGGATGACAAGAACTGCCAGGAAAATTTTTCTTTCTTTTTTTTAATTTAATGTAGTACTGCCAGGTGTGTCCCCCCCCCCCCCCCAAGGTAGCTGCCTAGGTCAACTAGTGCTGGATCCAGCCAAAATGCAGAGACTCTTCAACAAAAGACATTTGACATGTATAACTTGAGGTGTCCATTTTACTCTAAGTTTTGTTTCTGGAGAATTTATCCAGAAACCTCAGAATGACATAGTGATGAAGCTATGTTATACTAAAACAGACATAAATGACTTAATGACTGAGGATGTTATAATTCTTGCAGCACATAATCTGTAGAATATGTATTGAGCAAAATAATGTGAATAATATTAACTATGTGACTGTGTTCAGTAAACTTATTTAAAACCCATTTGGTTTCAGAAATGGGCACACACTAGCACTGCCTATAGCTAAAAAATGCATTACCTCATTTAACCAGTAGCTTACTGGACTTTTCTTCCACATCCCCACAGTTAAGAGTTTGTAGAAGCAGAAGAAGAATCTCAGACAGGAAGAGATGTCCTGACAATTCTAAGTAGACAGAGAAAGAGAATTACTGACATATTTCTGGACTGAGATGATAAAGTGCATGGTCAAATGGAGTTCAAACTGAATACCATTTTATCTGCAAAAAAATATGCAACTACTTTCTGAATTTGTAAGTCAGAAGGAAAAAGAAATTCAGTATATCCCTTTAGCTACTAAACAGATTTGTCCAGATAAGCTTGGCAACTCAACCTGAGCCTGGCTCCCATGTCTCTGATAGACAGAGACAAACAGTAGTGCCCAAACTATCATACCACCCACATAACTTCTAGAAACCTCCTAACTAACATACCCCTCCTAAGAAACACCCATGACAAATAGGGACACAATTGAGTTGGGTTGCACAGCTAGACTTATAAAGGCCCTGGTAGTTGTTAGCCGAGTATATACCTATGAACCTTTGCACCTATGAAGTTGTTACTTAAAATTCTATTTTATGCCATCTGTCTCTTTAAATCAATTTTTTGTATGTTTCTCTTGTACATGTTTAAAGTTCCCTGTATATTTTATTTTACTAAGTGTGGTGCTTGAATTTTATTTTATGTAAAGAGTTTAATGATTTGGTTTGAATGCTGTAGCTGGTCATTTATTTATTTATTGATTTATTATTTTAAATTTGCTTAAGAGTGTGTTCCTTGTAATAATGCATGGAAAGTAGCTGGGCTAAGTTTTGGGTGGATGCAATTCTGTGCAACCAGTAAGTCTAACATTGATATATAGCTGTACAGTGTACAGAGTGCAGAGTATTTCGGTATGGAACACAGATGTTACCCAAGTCAGCAGTTTACATTTACCATGCACTTTTAAGGCCAATTGACCATTTATATTAAATTATCTGTAATGTTGCAAAACATTGTACTTTTATTATTATTATATTAGTATTGTTAATTGTGATGATGTGAGGTATTGCCAGCTGTGCCAGGAGAAGTAGGGCAGTGGATGTGTAACATATGCCAGCATAGTTAGCTGGTGTTTTGTACAGAATTATATGTCACTTGTATATCAAACTGATTTCTACAGGTGCTTATGTTGAAAATGTATTTGTAAAGCTGCTTGTGCTAAAACATGTACCAATAGTGGGTCCTGCTGGACAGAAAAAAGAAATACACCTGTATGTCACACTGTATTATAACTGTTGACATTAATATTGTAACAGAGAATACTGGAAGAAAAGAAGTTAAGCTCAGCCCCAGCTAACTTTTAGAAAACTATCCTGAAATTGAATTACTTAATTTAGACCATAAAGATTGTCCCCCGGATTCATGAAGCTCGGCGCAAGTCCGGCGTAAGGCTTGCACCGGCCATGCAGCGTAGATGTGGAGTAGTCGTACCATATGCATATTAATGAAGGCGTGCAGCCACCACAGCCACTTGCATAGGAAACGTGCACGAGTACAAGGGGCGTATCGAAGTTGCGCAGGGAGGCGTGTCAATGTCGGCTTTCGAGGAGCAACCTAAACTGCTGAATATTATATTCCACCAGCAATAGTAATCGTACCTATCAGTGTCCGTGGAGACTAAAACGTATGCAAAGCAGAGTCCCTGCAAACAGAAAATGAAGACTCAAACACAAATGCAGGGTACGGAATAATGGGTCCCTACCCATGAACAAATGACAGGAAAATCGTGTGCCTGTAGTCCAGCGTAGTGTTGATAGCTATACCATGTGGAAGTGAAACGTATCAGATGTTAGTGCGCCACCAGTAAGTACGTCCAGTCCAACGGAGAGGGTAACCAGCAGACCCATAATTTGAGGGAGGGAACATAGCTGTGCAAATGTGTCCATAACAAAATACACAAGGAGAAATGTAGATATAGGTAGTGACCGTATGTCTGAATCATATCTCACAAGCCATGTAATAGTCACATACAAAAGGTATCTCCATATTTCACATACCAAATGTGATAGGAAATAGCATACGCATGTAAATGAAACAGAAGGAGCATATAAACGAGCCATAACAACACGGACACATGTAAGCCGAAAGGAACAGTATGATCCGTACTGTCGACCAAGATTACCACCTGTCCCACTTTGCGAGCAACAGTCCCTCTGTGGGCAGATGTGTCCTGACACAAACATGTAAAACTGGCAAATGTCCAGAGAATATAGGACATAATTCCTCCGTAGACGTCATGCAATAGTTGCATTAAACATATTTCACTGGACGTATAATACATAAATGTCATAACAAACAGAATAAGATACCGAAATGCTACAAGAATAAGCTTAGATATAGGCAAGAATTGTAAGTTCTATCTGCCGAACTGACCGTGGGTATGTGTCGGCCTGTAAAATATGCTGTGTTCACCGCAGCTGTCACAGTAGGGTTGCCACCCTTACAAATGGCCAAAGTGGGATATGTTTGGTACAGACATCAGACTGTACAGGCCGACACATACCCATGGCCAGTACAAAGGACAGAACATAACTGTTTTGCCTACAGAAAAGCGTATTCCTGTAGCATTTTAGTTGCTTATTCTGTTTCTCATAACAGTCAGGTATTTCAGATACAGAATTAACTGTTTAATGCAACTATCACATATAATATAAGAAATATGTTTGTCCTAAAATCTCAGGACATTCGCCATGTTGACAATTACATGTCAGGACATAACTGCCCAAAGAGGGACTGTCCCTCGCAAAGTGGGACAGGTGGTAACCCTATGTCACACTGTGGCCAATTGAAAAGGTGGAAACACAACGGTTGACTGTGGGGAGGCAATGTCCACAACAGTCGGACATGTGTAAGGAATAGCTTGGACATAGGAAAAAGTGCCATCCTACCAATGAGTAGAACAGGCTGGCAAAATCCGGAAGGCAGCTGTATATTCCAAACGTGTATGTGACACAGTTGAACGGGTAGTACCCGGATACACCAACCAAGTAATAAAAGTGAAGTAAGGGCATGTACCTATGTGCGTGAGGTATAGTATGTGGAAAGCAAACATGGCAGGGTAGTCCACACAACCATAAAGGTACCCGACACATGTAGGGTAGTCAATGTGTAACTCTGGCCGTGTCATGGGCTAACAACCAAAGTAGTGCTCTATGGGGTGTGAGTAATTCACGTGTGAGGGATGTGTGTTTAATGGTAAATTCCTCAAAGGCGATACTTGTGGAAAAGGTGAATCGGAGGTGTATGAGGGGGCAGCGGGTGAAGTGGAAAGAAACACAACCTCATGTAGAAACAGTTGCAAGACAAGCAGACAGGCCATAGTGTAGAACACAATCCCACAGACATATGAATATGGAAATATGCGAGACAAATGTATAGATACGGCACCGTCACATACCCACAGATGGGTCCTGATGGAACTGGCCATAACAAACGCAACACACCTGGATGCATAATAGCCTACCCAGCATACCCTCCACAACACACAACCTGCCACCAGACCAGAACGTCCATCAAATCCAGTCATACGTGGTCCACTGGTTTGTTGCAGAAACAGCTACACACAGTGACCCCTATGCATATGTAGTAGGTATTGTCACCCTAGGCAGTGTCAGGATTGCAAACCATCTATCCCCTGCAGGTAAAACCCCCTGCATGTTTTCATGCAGCCACAAAAATCTTCATTATATAACTTGTTTTGGTCTTGACCAATTTTTGGGATATCCCTCACGGAATGACCAACTTGTGTAAATAGTAGAATGGGTATGACGACATGATGTCCAATCCAGTAGATATCTGGACACAAGTCAGAACGTGCAGTGGAGGCCCATGACACTGTCCAGCCCTAAGTGGGCATGCATAACCTACCACCCAGGATAAAATACCTTCCCGTGATGCACGTGTCCAGACACGAATAGGAGGGAGAATATAATGCACACATTTGCAAAGTGGAAAATGGCATGAGGGCGAGGAAGACACTACGTAAACAGGTCAACCCTGATCAAGTGTGAGGGACACTGACTGTGTGCAGTCATGACTGACCATATCTGTCAACCTGTGCGAACAAGATATCTGGACAGAGCAGTGAATATAAGTGAGACAAAGGTCCAAAATCAGGGACAATCTGTAAACATATCTCTTAGAAACATAGAATTTGATAGAATAACAGTTTGCACATTGGCATTAATGTCTGGAGTATGAAGTCTGAAACCCAACTGTCTGTCAGCACGTTCCGACTGCAGTCTTTAATGCTGAGCTACTGCTGTGCCAGAGCACAACATAATATTACAGAGGTCCATGCCATACCACTCAACTGTCCGGATATTCGCAGAATGACTAGGGTCACTACCTGCCCCACTTTGCGAGTAACAGTCCCTCTGTAGGCAGTTGTGTCCTGTGACAAAAATCAAGACATAGTAAATGTCCTGAGAGTTTATTTCCTAATTTACTTTAATAGTCGCATAAAATGGTTATTTTATATATGAATCCTCAATATGTTATGTGAAGTAGCATAAGCAATTCAAATGTTACTAGAATAAGCTATTATATGTACAAAAAAGGTTAAAGTTCAGTACTATGCACGGCTGAAGGTATGTTTTGTCCTGGAAAATCTGACATCTCTACAGAACATGTCCCACTTTGGGCAGTCGAAAAGGTGGCAACCCTAAGAATGACCACAGGTTCTCCCCATAGTGTTGGTGTGTGCCTCCGACAATCTGCACCAGTGTGGTAAATAGCTGAGGATTGACATCACTAAATAATGAGAAATATCCTAAGTATAAGACTCCACAACCTGAAGAAAAGTCATGCTAATGCAAAACCTAGCATTCTATCAACCTTCTAAGCTTGTAAGAGCAATCGTTAAAATGTGTCCCTAATTGTCCCCCCATCGTGTAGGTTTTGCGCAGGTTCGGTGCTCTAAGAGGTTGAGAGGTATGGTCCGTACATATTTACAGGAACAGCCCTTCACACTTGTGTAATGTACAACTGCATACCTGTAGTCACTTCATGTCCAAAAATAATAATCCCCGTATGACTGTATACAGGTAATAGTCAAATGTGAATGGGAACACCACTCACCGTGGAGTATGGACTGTAACAACCCCACCCATAATATGTAATGCCAACAGAATAAGCTGCTGACAGGTGCCCAAACACCTGTGTCTATAAACACAGGTAAAACTTCAAAATAGGGAGATAATCCCTGTCCATATGCTTCGTCTGACATTTCACCTCGGCCAGGGAAGTTCCATTCACCAGGTGGACAAGCCGAAACCCAGATCACTACATGAACACCCTGACAGTCAAAGACCTGTATGTGGCTGGACCATATGCCTTGGTGTTCTGCATATCCTCGGAGTGATTAACAATGCAGCCGGAGTCCGCAAGTAGGCAATAGGGAATGTGTAATATGTAGTACCGCCTTTTTCCCAGCAGGCGAATGGATGCCTGTGTCATAGGTGAAGCGGTGAGGCGTATGTTGATGTAGCTAAGTACTATGGGTATGCATATCAATGAGGGAGAACACCAATAGAATAGTGGTTCCGGTATCCGGCCAACGTGAATGCAGTCCCGGTTGACCTACGACCACTGCACATATAACTTGAAAGTGTAATGAAATTGTTCGTGCAGTACACACATTTAAATATGTAAAGGTGAACGTGTGTTTCGCAGTAGTCCGTAAACTGGAATACAGATATGTAACTGTTACGGTCAGAATTATGAAAGTTCACGGAAGCACAATTATCTATGAAACATATGTAACCCACAATAAGGATATGCAAGTGCGCCTGCGCGTGTGTAATCCACTCACAGAATAGAAAATGGATGGTGTTTTCCCCACGTTCTATGTACATGGCTCATACCTGTTAAACCCGTAAAGTACAAAACCGGACAAAGCCATGACAACAATTGGTACAAATAGGGACAATCCCCAGATATTGCCCTAACAAACATAGAAAGTGGATAGAATAACAGGTGTGTCACTAGCATGGATTCTCTGAAGAGTATGAAGTCGTAACCTGAAATGTTTGTCATTATTTACCAACATCAGTCTTTAATGATATGCCACTAACCTGCCAGATAGACACAAGGTTATGAAAAATGGACCAAAGATAAGAGGCAAACAGCTGTACATGCAGCGGAAATCTGTACAGTTGAAAGGTATGATATGGAGATATATATACACATATATCCACAGACATAATCCAAAGCAAATTATGAGATGAGGAATGTACAGACATATGTATATATGTACATATATATATATCTATACACTCACGATACATGAATAGATATATACACAACAAACATATGTCCCTGTACATATAACACATGTACATAAATAGGTCACGGTATAGCTAATATGGATAGACAGACAGACATGCATGAAAAGAGAATACACCAATGGTTTCCAAACCATTGCCCGGAAAGTACCAGTGTGATAGGGCCTGCAAGTTCTACACATTAAACATGAATATAGGTGTCCTTTGCAGGACCCCAAAAATTGATCCTGTATGAAGTGCGAACCATCATTGATGCAAAAGAAGTCACACCTGCAACTACGATATAGGTGTACATGCAACAGTAGCAGGTGCAAGGGTAATAACACATGGGTCGATTGAATGTATGACGTACGAGCTGATATCCGCAGAGTGGGGAGTGCTCGGAAGTGTCCTCACACTTTATTATCGCTCACATTAAACATGTCTAATGGGCACTGTGGAGGTGTGTCAGGTATGGGAATCATGGGTATGCAGAATTGGGCCAAGGTGTTGGTTGGCACAGATCTATTAGGTACGCCCCATGGGAGTGATCAATATACCTATGTGGGTATAGCACATGCCTACATTCTCCAAAAAGGTGCAACCCATCTACTGGATATTGTGTAAACCATTGGGGGAAGATGTAGGGACCTATATCAGTGTCATGTAGGCGATTATCATGGATGCACACGCGTACGACCAAGATGGTAACCATACCTGCCAGAATGTCAGAATAAGACAGCTGGACTAAGGCATTGTACATGACAGACAAATAGGGACTATATTAAATATACCTCAGACAAAGTCAGACTGTTGATAGAATAATTGCATAGTCAGGAATACGAATGTTATGAGAGTCAGTAATCATGAAATAGAAATGTCAGTCATGATTACCTAACCGCACAGTCCGTCATGGCTTGCCAGCAATCTACCAGAAAGGCACATTATCATGACAAATGTAACAGAATCATAGGTCAAACCCCAGGGCGTATACCCATAATGTGTACAGGTGAGAGGTATGAAGGTAACCCGTCCTAATGAAATGTACAGAACTAGTGATATTAGGTGGACAGGTGAGAAGAAAGATGTCAGGACAAATGACAAAACATGTACAAGTCATAAGCATGTTTGTCCACAAATGTGAATTACAATGTATGGCCTGTGAAAGTCAATGTGGAAGGTTAATAGACTCAAAAGACATGTGTCCCTCAGTGTGTCATGCAGTGTCACCGATACAGTGTCCAGTCCCCCATACTCGTACGTGAGCTCTGCCACTGATGAAAAGCGCAAATACCGGCGTACACATAAGGTACATGATGGATTAATTAGTGTGGATAAGCACCTGTTGGCCTGTGTGAGGAATATAACCCAGTGGGTGGGTGTGTCCTGCAATAGGAATGTAATGGTAACTGGCCTGTGATGGCGCCATGTATTGTGTGTATTGGCGTAAGGAAATTGATGCCCAGTATCAGAAACATACCTTGCAACTGTACGGATGTGCAGATGTATGCCTCATATGTGTGGTGTGTTCCTCTCACAATCTGTACCTGTCTGCCAAATACCTGAGAACTGACATCATTAAATAATGATAAACATATGTGTTTAAGACCCCAAATCCTTCAGAAAGGTCATACTAATGCAAAACCTATAACACTGTTAACTATCTATGTTTGTAAGAGCAATATGTAGAATCTGCCCCTGTCTGTCCCCCCATCATGTTAGGCTTTGTACAGATGTTTTGCACTAGGAGGTTAATAGGTATGATCAGAAACAGATACATGTCTGAGGAAACAGCATTATCGACTGCAAGATAACTCAGAAGGTATGAAAAGCGCTGCAGTAGGAAGTTCATCCGCAGGTATGTGCTGACATGTCAAATGACACAGCAGCCTACAGGAAGTACCTATAGGGTGTCACCTTTACCAATGATGACAGTGGGAAATACCCACAGCCATGCATACACCACAAATAGACATAGCACACAGCAAAGCCTAGGCCATGATACACAAAGCCTCTGGCGTGTATGGATTGAGTGAGAGCACAACAAGGAAAGATGACTGCCAGGCTATTCAGCAAACACCTGCAGGGGCATGCAAGACCGCCCGTAACACAAACATTGCACGGAAAATGTTGGGATTTGCAACATACCCCATTTGTATGTGTAAGCTATGCAAATGATTTACACGATACATGAAACAGTAAGCTGTCCATGCAAGAGCAGAGTTATGTGCAGAAATGTACCCGGATGTTATGCGACTAACGTTTTGCACGTTGCTAAATGGAGCAATGACAGCTGCAAATACAGTATGAATACAGTCGAAGAAGCATGCCAATGTCCAAGTCCAAGGCCAGTGGCGGCTTTGTCCATTGGATATCAATAAACCAGTAGTTGCCCTCCCCGATCCCTGGTGTGGAAGCATAGCGCAGCACCACGAGAACGCGCTGCGCTTCAAAACAAGACATATGGATAATAAACATACAAAATGTAGGTTTAGTTAGATGTTAGTACGCCATGCAGATGAATGGCAAGCTGGAGACAACATGGCTACTGGGTACTGGTACTTATGTGTGGAAGCGCTCTGTCAGAGATGTAACGAAGCATTTGTAGGCAATGTGAGGCAAGTGAGGCAGAGGATAGTGAATCACAACATGTCATCCTAGGGAATGTCAGGAGACTGACGGCGTATGCCATGGATACCACCGATGTGACCTGCAAACATGCCCACAGTGTGTCTGCGCCCGTGCGTGCCAGTAAGCCCGAGTAAGTATGTGTGCGCGTGTGTTAGCCCGTGTGTGCATGTGGAAGAACGAGTAAGCTAGTGTATGAATGGTGAAGCCTGGGTAATGTCGTGTATGCGTTTGTAAGCATGTATACATGTGTACTACACACATCACACACATACTGCACACACAGACACACATGCTGCCAATACTACACACATCAGTGAAATGGCACATGGATGGAGACTACATCATCAGAAGTAACAGTGCTATAAACTATGCTACAGTGATGGTCATAGCTGCAATGCATCATGCCTGCTGAGGTACACCTGGAAGTAACACACTGTGTGTTAACAGCATGCTAACATCAATACAGTGTATTAAAGCCACCATGTGCAGCAGCACCAGGTTAGTCAGATCCTGCATCAATGTTGCACATCACAGGTGCTGGCACAGGTGACATCATATGCACAGGGTGTGGTGTTAACATGTCCAGAGCCATCATAGAGCCATCCAATGTACACGTAGGTGTGTGTGTGTGAGAGACAATGGTTATTGCATGGCCCAATGGTGGTGCAATGGGTGTGTGTATGTGATAGCCGTAGCTGTTTGTGGTAAGTGTGTGTGTCTGCATATACACAGGTACAGCATGTGTCAGCCATATAGAGGAGGTTGTGGGACAGTCACAGACCATACCTACCAGGCTGTAGAGATCCCCATTACTGGCCATGGACACCCCTCCATGCATCCAACACAACCCAGTCCTGCACCTGTCAATGTCTACACATGCAGTCCTGGGATCTGTACCACAACCTGTGGATAAACGTGCATCTGTAATGTTAACCTGAGGTGCATAGAATTGACAGTTACTACAGACGGATATGAGCCATACTCACACTCCAATGTAATAACCACTGCTGACTGTTGCCGAGATCTGCATACAACCAGTCAAAGTTGCTGCACTAACATTGTTTCCAATGCCCATGTAATACCCAGCAACACAATAACCAGTCACTACACATGTATAACCCATGATCACTACAGCACACAGTAAGTGCACTATCACAGAGCCATAGCAGATGTACATACATCCAAGGTGCTCACGTACAGATAATGCAGCAGAGTCAAGAGTGATAATCCTAACATACATTTCTATATACAATATATATTTTATATATATATATGTAGATAGATACACACACACACACACACACACACACACACACACACACACACACGTGGCAGGGTTGGGAGCAGAACATAAACGTAAGCACTGTACCACATGACAGCATTACGCAGTTACAAAACGCGCTACCATGATCAGTGGATCACATGATTCACACAGGCACACGTCTAGCCTGCAGACAGCAGCATCAAAGGCAAGGACGCCGCACGGATGTTATGGAGAGTGAATACTGTAAAAGCAATGTACTGTTGTCATGCAGCTGGAAACACACACACACACACACACACACACACACACACACACACTTGGCAGGGCTGGGAGTCAAACATATACCTAACTACCCTAACACACTACAGCATGATGCATTTACAGAACGCGCTACCGAGATTACTAAGCACAGCAGTCCCAGAGGCAGACATCTAGGTGCGTGTCATCATCCGCAAAGGCAAAGACATTGGTAGGAAACTGCTGTGGTGTGCGGCGTCTAAAAGCAAGACTGAGTCCCCAGGTGGACGGGAGCATGTGCGCAAACACACACACACACACTTGGCAGGGCTGAGAGTCAAACATACACCTAACTACCCTAACACACTACAGCATGACGCATTTACAGAATGCGCTACCGAGATTACTAAGCACAGCAGTCCCAGAGGCAGACATCTAGGTGCGTGTCATCATCCACAAAGGCAAAGACGTCGGTAGGAAACTGCTGTGGGGGTGCAGCATCTAAAAGCAAGACTGAGTCCACAGGCGGACAGGAGTATGCACGCAAACACACACTTGGCAGGGCTGGGAGTCGAACATACACCTAACTACCCTAACACACTACAGCTTGATGCATTTACAGAAAGCGCTACCAAGATTACTAAGCACAGCAGTCCCAGAGGCAGACATCTAGGTGCGTGTCATCATCCGTAAAGGCAAAGACGTCGGTAGGAAACTGCTGTGGGGTGCGGTGTCTAAAAGCAAGACTGAGTCCCCAGGCAGATGGGAGCATGCGCGCAAACACGCACACACACACACACACACACACACACACACACACACACACACACACACACACACACACACTTGGCAGGGCTGGGAGTCGAACATACACCTAACTACCCTAACACACTACAGCATGATGCATTTACAGAATGCGCTACCAAGATTACTAAGCACAGCAGTCCCAGAGGCAGACATCTAGGTGCGTGTCATCATCCGCAAAGACAAAGACGTTGGTAGGAACCTGCTGTGGGGTGCGGCGTCTAAAAGCAAGACTGAGTCCCCAGGCGGACGGAAGCATGCGCGCAAACACACACACACACACACACACACACACACACACACACACACACACACACACGCACACACTTGGCAGGGCTGGGAGTCGAACATACACCTAACTACCCTAACACACTACAGCATGACACATTTACAGAATGCGCTACCGAGATTACTAAGCACAGCAGTCCCAGAGGCAGACATCTAGGCGTGTGTCATCATCCGCACTGACAAGGATGCCAACAGGGATTGTATAGAGAGTGATCAGTCTGAAAGCATACAGACATATTACTGTCCCACGGTACACGTAGACAAGCACACGGCAGTGGTGTGACCATGGCAACGTAAGATGTATGGTGCACCACGACAACATGACATAGTAACGGGACGCCCCACAGACAGTACACCCTTCAAGATAGTGGACCAGTGTGTACTCTGTAGGCGTCCATTGTGACATTGAAAATGGACATCTGTTGGCTGGATGACCACCATGGCTATACAGGATGTCAACGGCCGTGCACAGAAGGACATTACCGACACAAGGTGTTACTGGGTATGGCCACACGCTTAGTAATACATGTCCGTCCGGGCTGTACTGTGTGTTGATCTACACAACGGCGTACTGGGCATGCTCACACACTTAGCAGTTGCAAAGGGCCGTCTTGCATGCAGACGGAGTCTCAACTCTCAAGGGTTCAGTTGGGACTGTCATGTGTGTCCATCTACACAACAGCGTACTGGGCATGCTCACACACTTAGCATTTGCAAAGGGCTGTCTTGCATGCGGACGGAGTCTCATCTCACAAGGGCTCAGTTGGGACTGTCGTGTGTGTCCATCTACACAACAGCGTACTGGACATGCTCACACACTTAGCATTTGCAAAGGGCCGTCTTGCATGCGGACAGAGTCTCAACTCGCAAGGGCTCAGTTGGGACTGTCATGTGTGTTGATCTACACAACAGCATACTGGGCATGCTCACACACTTAGCATTTGCAAAGGGCCGTCTTGCATGCGGACGGAGTCTCAACTCGCAAGGGCTCAGTTGGGACTGTCATGTGTGTCCATCTACACAACAGCGTACTGGACATGCTCACACACTTAGCATTTGCAAAGGGCCGTCTTGCATGCAGACGGAGTCTAGACACGGAAGGGGACAGTAAGGCATAACTGTCCCCACGCACAGAGCGGTCACACACATGCAGTGACCAGCACATGCTCAGCTGCCATCACAGCTGTCACAGGTGCAGATCCCAGATGTACGCACCACAGTCTAAACTGTAGCCCCTGAGACATCACTATGTCGTTGCTGCAGCAGTATACAGCCATACATTACCACAACACCATGTGACATGACCAGTGGACTGTACAGAGGTCTACAGCAACTGTGCAGGGTACACATGTACTGAGAGGGTTCCAACAGGTGTTATGCATTGCAAGTATACCACTATACATGATCAGGTCAGCTCAAGACATACCAGGGGCCCCGGGTGGTACACAGCTGTGACACATGAGTGTTGCTGTACACCAACGAACACGCATGTTTGGATATGTCAAACATGTGATTGTAGTGGGTGTGTGCATGGACCACACACAACACATATGTACATAGCTAAGCCTTTTCTGTCTCCCGTGCAGAACAGTGGCCTAAGCAATCATACGCATGAAAATGGAAGGTGGGTCCATGTCTGTTGAATGCTCACAGTACAGGAGCTAGCAATGTTGGAGGACACATTCCCCTGTAGTAGTCGCCCATGACACCCATGATATCATACCACAGTCCATGTGTCATGTATGTCAACACACATGTCCACCAATAGCAATGCATACAAACATGGCTACAGGAGACACATGTAGGACCAACAAACATGTACAATCTGTACTGTGCATGCAGCAACCATGCATGTGCAGTGGCCAATGTCCGTACCACAGCTGTGTCCAACTACAACATGCAGTCGCAATGCAGCCCCATCATTGACACCTGTATATGGTGACATACAGACAGTACATTTGGTTGTACATCCAGTATGGAGGGATCTGTGTACATAACATGGTGATCCACCTGTGTAGATGTATGTGTGCCAGGGATGGCTCACAGGTGTGTCACACGCCACCCTACCATGCCATGTGCAAACAGTACGCTATGTCACTGTTACTTGATGGTGATGACTTAACGCATACACAGCGGTCAGATTTAGCCAACTGTATGTCATGTGACACCTGTATCACTGACATCCACCCGTGTGCACATAGCCACACAATTTCCAGCATAGCGTTGGTACACATACTGCGGACAGTACCGCTGCATGTCTATCAAACAGATCATCTTATGGCAGGTGTATCATTCCCAGCACTGTCATGTGTGTCCACTTGTGTGACCACACATGCTACATATGGTGGGGACTACATCCCAGATGTAACACATCCCTGTACACCGTTATACAGATCTGTACATACCGCAGTGTGGAAAGCATGAGGTCAGCAGGTGTGGTGCATCACACACATCGGCTATCCGTACACACATAGCTGGTCACCACAGTGTGTCTGTGTATGTATGTATGGCTGTCTGGTGCTTGGTGTGAGGGTGTATGCTACCATACTGTGGCAACAGGATCACTAACCCCTCATGGTGATGCAGTCTACTACCCTGTTGATGCCATCGGTCCCAGCCATACTGGTTACCTGTGCATGTCCCTTCTCTGTGCCATGTCGTATGGGTGCAAAGTACTGCAAGGGTGATTGCAACATAGGCACGGGTCCACACATGAACACTATGGGGTGTGTTATAGTGCTGTAGACCCCGTGAATGTGGCCATGTACCTGTACTGTGACAGGGTATTACTGCTACACAGTGTGGCCTCATGCTATCAGGTGGCCTCTAACGTCATCATTGGCCTGACCGCTGTGTACAACCCCTGCACCATGTCCACATACCTGTAATGTTTCCCGGTATGTATGTCACATCTCTGTCTGCTGTAGCCTGTTCAACTGACCACATGCTTCAGGTGCAGTATATGTGTGGACATCTGTGTCATGTTCGGACATCTGTGTCATGTCAGACTGTCCAACAGTCAGGTTGAGGGTGCGTTTAGCATGCTGATATTGCCATACGTGCCTGTGAGTACTCCACAGTTACACATGGGGGACTGCAAACACTGCTACCTGTAGGCACATGCCAGTACACCATAGGAGGGAACCAGGGCATTACCAACATGCTGTTACTGTTGTAACCAAGACACATACTGTGAACATATCACAGTGCATGCTGCACCTGGACTACTTGGTATGACTGGTGCATGTTGACAGTACACCACTGATGTCACATACACATCTCTCAGTATTCACACAAGTCCAATGCAACATACACATCCCTCAATATGCATACACAAGTAATGTGAGATACACCTCCACATCTTAGTATTCACACACGACCAATACAACATACACATCCTGCAATATGCATACATAAGTAATGTTAGATACACCTCTCTAGTCTGTTCACCCTGTGCATCAGACCATATGAGCATATCCCTGCACCAATGGTGTGGATGACAGGGATGTGGCACAGGCTTCATCATATGCACAGGGTGATACTGTTTGCCAGGGGCATAGGCTGCACCAATGGATGACATCATGTGTGCAGGTAAGGGCCAGTGATTTGAATGGACATGTCTGTTCCGTATGTATGTGGGTGTTGTGGAGCCCTACAGTTGTGTTCGCTGTGTGCGTGTATGTGTGCACACAGTTCTGTCATTTGTGAGGCCTACACAAGGGTATTATGGACAGCTCCAGAATGTACAGAGCAAGTTGTACAGCTCACTGTGACCAAACACGGCCATGTGTCCTGTGCCTGCCAGGGGTTGCACGGGCACTACCAGGCAGAGGTACAGAATGGCTACTGTCCGGTGACACATGGTCACTGGAACCGTGTCCCCACCGGGAACGTCCAGAGCCACGTACACGTGGCCTGCTGTGACCTGGTGTGGACATCACAGCACCAGCTGCACTGCTACTGCTACTGGCACTATGGGAGCGGCCATGTGAGGTGGCACGCACGCATTGACCTGCACTTGATGGTGTAGCTGGCCTACGTCCATATGTCCTACGCCTCACCCCTACCAGATGTTCCAGCACAGACAGCTCACGCTCATGGATTGCCATGCCATGGTCGAGGATTCTGACCATGTCACCCAATCGCCTGTTGAGAACATCAGCAAGCTGCTGTTGAGCACCTGCCAATGCCTGGATGTTGTTGTTTAGGGTACCCGGGAATCATCTCTGTGTCACTGCTGGACAGAGGCACAACAAACTAATGGGCACAGTATTTTTCATATAAGGGGTGGCGTAAGCCACAAAACTTTGGGCTAGGCTTATAAATGCCTTAGGGCAGATAGCCTAGTATAAACCTATGAACCTATGATAGCAGCCCTCTGCAGCCTCTGCCCTTCTCTGTTCTGCCGTTCGGCATGTGCCTGTGTCGCCATTACAGTCTGACTGGTGATCCCAGCTGCTGCACTATGTCCTGCAGGTGCATGTCTGCCAGAGGTCCTCCTACGAGCAGCACCAGCCACATGCCTGTGTGGCACTTTTGCAGTCAATATACTGCCACCATGGTGTGGAGACACACCTTCTGTAGCCACCACATGTTCCTGTTCAACGCTAACAAACAATGACTGTCCTTCCTCTATGGCCACCGTAGATGCGGTATGTGTTGGCAGCTGAACTGTGTGAGGGGAAGAAGGGGACATAGCTGGGATGGCAACCGTTGGCACAGATTCCGCCCCTGACATCCCTGCCTGTACCTCGTGCATATGTTCATCACTGCTAGCATCTGTGGGGACACTATCAGATGGACCACAGGAGGGTAACGCACCTACATCACCTCTGAATGCAAAGAAATACTCTACATTACAATAGACACACCCACACACATACACCGACATACACACACACACACACACACACACACACACACACACACACACACACACACACACACACACACACACACACACACACACACACACACACACACACACACACACACACACACACACACACACACCCCGACATACACACACACACCGACACACACACTGACACACCATGCATGTGAGATGACAGATGGCATGCAGCATGCTTGTGATACAGCTGACAGCATGCAGCTCAGACATCAATAGTGTTTGTAAGCATACCCCCTGGAATGCACACTACAGCAGGCAGGTGTCATATAATTATCCATACAATTCACACGATCATGGTAGTATGCATGCATCCCCGTGATACACCATGTGGACCAGAACAGGATAAGAGTTCACATGGCTGACGTGACCTTGACATGTAATCTGCTGACATGTTCATTAACATGCATGCATGCCTGACACAATGGTGCCGTGACACATGTACAGCATTGTACTGGGAATCACATTGCGGTGTTGTCCATATGCCCTACAGATAGAATGCATGTTGAGCAAATGTGCATGGGCATGGTAGCGGACTGGGCCATCTACATTGCTGTACAGTGTGATGTACAGACACTGTGCCATAGCATGGCATCCTGAGGTGTCTATATTGCTAAACAGTGCATGTTATGTACACATTGCATATCCAGAACTGCATGCATACCCATGAAATACCTGTGGATTGTGACCTATGATGCTGAGGTGTATACACACCCAACCATGCTGTGTCATGTGTCAGGTCACTGGAGGACATACAGATGACACCCCTGCATGATGACTACAGAGTGTTAGCTGCCTGGCAACCATGTCCACACATAGCAGACCTGTCACGTCACCATTTCACACATGACATTGATGTACTATGCACACATGGTGCACAGCTAACAATAATGTCCTACGGCAGGGGGGAAAGGTACTGTTTCTGTGGCCTGGTGTCACTGTCAGTGGAATCTGTGAAGGTGACTACCATCATGCTATGACACAGACAGCATGTTCAACACATCTTATGAGGTACATGTCACTGACACCTCCGCAAGCTGTGCACAAGCAGTTATGATCTGCAGCGTACCACATCACCTGTACTATCAGTCTAGTACGGCTGTACTTGGACCATGTGTGGACAAAGTGGGACAGGTTGTATCCACATCCCGTCTTCTGTGTGGCTACGTGTCTCTGGCCATCCACCATGGCCATGTGTGCACATGTGTTGGTCATGTATGTGATGGCCGTTTATCACACATGTCTGTGTTGTCCCATATGACATACACTCATAGATGTTGATTATGTCACCATCCACAGGGCTATGCAGACAACAGGTGCATGTGGGGTTTGGGTTATGGGGAATTGTGACAATATTGCAACCAAAACGCTACGTGTCTCGGACATGTTAGATGGAACATCACCATGTGTGAAACCTTTGCATGGGCATATAACACAATGGTGATGCCTGTGGTCTGCCCATATCACAGCTCACTGTGCAGTACTGGTTTGTGTACCACACATTCTGTTCCACTGTATAGTACATATGCCTCCATTGTAGAACGCCTCCACCGTTGTATGCACAGCTGGACACACATGTAGCAATGACAAATACTGTAGTTTCATGTCTGTGTATCATTTCAGTTGTATATATTGCACATGGGTGGCCTGTGTGGATGATGGGTGATGCAACCTGTATATCCATGTATTAACTGGCCACATGGCAAATAGATCTATGCTTTGACATGCCTGATACTGATGATAGACTCACCTGCAATGGACTCTTGTCTGTGCGGCATGCCAGAGGTACCTGTATAGGGTGACACAGCAGTATGAACATTATTCATGACTGTATAACTGCCACAGGGTGCACAGCACAAGTTAACACATTCACCTGTGCAATAGCATATAGTCAGCACATGTGTGCATTCCATACCTCTCAACCTCTTAGAACAATAAATGTGGACAACGCCTTCTATGATGGGGGACATATAGGGACAACTGTGACATATTGATCTTACTAACCTGGATATTTGATAGACCAATAGGTTTGCATGCAAATGGGTTTGCAACGGAATGTGCAGTCATAAACACAACTGTATGTCATCATTTAATGACTCCATTCCTCAGCTATTTGCCAGAAAGGGACAGATATTAAGGGGAACACACTGACAATATGAGGCAGACATCTGGACATCCTGCAATTACCTGTACAGTTCGGAGGTATGGTGTATACACAGGGTAGCATAAAGCATGTGTGTCCACATACCTTGCATATGTTGTTACATTACATGATGTACACTGACACATGCACATACGTGGGATATACTGGCCATATGTTCAGTACTGACTTACCAGGCAACTCCAGGCTCATTGGTTGGAAGACACCCACCTCCACGATGGCAGCTACTGTTTGTGGGGGCCGTTCCGAGGGTGTTCCCAGACTGGCCAGTAGCTCCTCCGTGTGTGTGAGTGGAGGCTGGGTTGGTGGCCCACCACCTGTACCACCTTGCTCTCTGGCGATTGCAGTGGCACGCTGTTTTGCATGATGTATGAGGTCCGTGCAGTGTCTGCGCACCTTATGGTAGGTGTGGTTGTGGCCGCCCACTTCATTGACCCTCCTGCGAAGATCCTGCCACAGGTCATCCCGCTGCTGTGCATGCTGTGGCACGTGGCTGAATAATGCCTCATAGTTCTCATGGAGGTACGGTATTACGACATCATCCTCCTGTCGGCTATATGCTGGCAGGCGTGTACGTGGCATTATCTGTAAGACATGATGAAGGTGACAGGTCACATTTACAGACATGTACAGTGATACTGCTGCACATACATTCTAGTACATTCGCACAGTTATCTTTGCAAATCAACATGACACTAACATGACTGGCGTGTATGTGTCCCACACATGTAACACCCAGTATGCATTAGATATCATCCCCATATATGTGTGTCACCTCATTAGTGTTCCTACTGCATGTGACGTCAGTCTCCATGTGGACATGTCTGTTTGCATGCACTGGTGTTCTTACCTATCTACCCATGCCTGATGTATCCATGGTAATGCTGTTGACCTAGATGCTGTGGATATGTCACATATCAACACAGACACAGCCTTACTGGACTTGGGCAGTGACAATGCACCAAGTACGCATGGAATCCTGTACATGCATCTGTTTTTCCATAGACATCTACAATGCACAGCTGTTCAACATCCTGCCACGGATCACCTGTGTTGCACATGTGATAGACATGGGACAGTGGCTAGTCGGATGTCATTCGCAGGTAAGGTTATCGGCTATAGCATGTATGGGCTGGGTTTCCTGGCTGTATCCGACACCCATTACACCACCACGACGGGCATCAGTGACACATTACTGATCCAGATAGATGATACTACATCTACCATATGGCCATCACACCATGTATGGCAGGGGTGATATGTGCAGCTATGTGGACAGGGCTGCATGGTATGGCGGGAGTATGTCACAGGTATGGCATAGGGATCTGTCCAGCATGTGGCCACCCTAGTCGTAGGATGGTGGTTGTCCATGACGTATGTCTTTCAGATCAGACTATGGACATGTAGCATGTATGCAAGGTGGATAGCATGCTGCATACTGAAGGTGAGTATTGTGGAGGCTGGTATTGGCTATCCACGCATGGGACCTACTCCTGGAGGGTGATGTGTATTCCAATATTGGTCACATGGGTGCTGTGTATGCCTGTCCAATGATCTCTGTGCACATGGATACCACCCTGTCATGTCATGGGTACCTCGGATGACTACCTAAAGGGCCAGGGAGATGTATCCAGCTCAGGGAGGTGTACTACACTACACCATCACTAACACAGTGTCCATACTGTTGACCACAGCCTAGGTGTTTCCTAATGGGTACGGGGGTATTCCCCTACTGGTGTCATTGCTGATATCATCCACCAGAATGTGCACATATGTCACACACATCACACACACAGCCCATTCTGTATGTTGTTCACAACACTGTGACAACAATTGCCCATAGGTCATGGCCATTCACATCATCACATACACAGATGGCTGACATTTGTCTGTGTGGTATGGGCTACAATGCAGGTGGTGTACAACACATTAACCCTGGTTTACTGTAGCTGGCACTGTGTGATATGCACATGTCACTGTAGCACCTTTGGTAGTTGTGAGTCTGTCAACAGACCACTAGTGGAACACTCCTGTGACATACACAGGCATCTGTAGCTGAACATCCATACTGTCTTGTACATCTGTACTGCTAACATCTACATTGATAATGGTTCATGAACCTGCAGACCATACCCGGCAGTGTTCTGATGCGGTGCCACCAATCATGACTGTTGTCAACACATGTGGGTTAATAGTATACAAGAGCCTATCTGTAATGTGTGGGCATGCTCAGCACTTCTTCAGAGCTTCTTGGCACATTATTTGCTACTACTTAGTTTAGCACCCATTTCACACCAGTCCTCACAGGTACACTGTCTGTCCATACATTTCCAGCTTGATAACTGTACAACAGCTGTCGTACACACATCACTCACATACCTCATGAGACATGGTGGTTTCTACAGCCTGTCCACCTGTCATGTACCACTTATATACAGGCATGTCCAACTGGCACGTACCAGTGCTATTGCCTGTCACTATGATGACTATGTTGTACATGTGGCAATAGAGCTATACTCATGTCCACAGTCAATGCACACCTCCCAACATACAACAGTACAGCCTGTGGGGGATGCACATATGCAGCCCTGCTGGGGGTTATACTGTTACCAACCCTGACTGCACCTGACAGTCATGTGGGGTTGTGCAACACTGGCAACGCACCCCACATATCACATGGTCCCACATGATCCCCACCACAGGCCACACATATGGAGACACCTTGTACAGTACCCCTCCATACTCTGTTTGGGCACCGACAACAGCCCACATCGGCAAACACAACCACACCAACCTGTAGCCCACAGACACATGTGCCCATCACATACAGCCAATAGGGTGTCAGAATATACTCAACACACCTGTCTTAGGTGAATGTCGGCAGTCACACTGCTGTTCCACTCAGCAGGCTACACAAGGCGATAGTCACTCACATCCTGCTGTCCAGTAACTGGTTCTGCAACATAACCTATGCACACATGCCACAAGTCAGCAGGTATGGTGTGACTCCCCTTCCATGTTTGTGTGACAGACGTTGTCACTCAGGGCACAGACTACGTGTGCAGGGACGTGCAATAGCCTACCAGTGTTGTCACCCTGCTGGTGTGGTCCACACCTTGGGAAGCATTTTGCATTCATCCGGACCTGTTACCACTGTACTACGAATGACTGTGTCACTCCCAACAGTTGCCCCTGCTTCTGCTGTCATTCCACAGGCATCTAGTATACATCCACTTTGACAGACCCAGCCAAACAACATGATGGTATGGCACAGTTGACCTGCACCTGTCAGCCCTGGGAGTATGGATCACATGTTGGTCTCTTGCTGCTGTTATACTGCCTGTCTTACACAGTGCCCAATAACAGTCACCACCAGAATGGGAACAGGCTAGCAAAGCATGTGGTCATGTCACACAATGCTTGACATCATCCTCTGTGACACACACAGGCAAGGCACACCTGATACTGCACCACTGCAATATTTCTGCAGTGACTGGGACCTACCTCTTAGCTCTGCAGAGCACACCTGCAATGACTGGGTATAGACAGACCGTACCTCTCAGACACGTACCTGGACTGGCGTACCCACAGCTGAGGTGTCCCCATATTCCACTATGTTGTACACACATCCTGGCTGGTTACTTCGCACAATGCATCACAGGTGCTCCACATGCATATGACTGTGTCTGGAACTACTGCTGCTACTAATGTGAGACTGACAGTAACCCACACCTAACTGTGACAGCCGCACAGGTACTGACACATTAGGCGTACACTGTGCGTGAGTCATAACCTCTGCTCAGCTGGTTTGACCCATACACCACCTCCAAGACCAACAGTATCCTTGACATGTGACTGTTGTTCGACACCTGCGGTTGTCCCCTCATTGGTGGAATCCGAACATCTGCTACCCACCCTTGTTAGCCACATACCGGCACCACACACTTCACGGCATACACAGTAGATGAGTACTACAACACCAACAACAGATGTCGTATGACAGCGGTAGTTGTTGTCGTGACACACTTGCAGGTGGACAATGCACATGCAAATGCTGAGACATACCCCAGTGCACTTCAATAGCACGTACACGACAATGTGGTTCATGCTATTCCACACAGAGCCATGCAGGTACACACCAGTATACAGACGACACTCTGGGGGTGCAGTCCCACGGACATACTTTACAACAACAGGTGGGGGCTGTTACACAGTGGTGTACATTGCCATGGGTGGGGTGACTCACTGGTCAGCCTCGGTAGGGCCACAGGATCCCATATCACATACACCATAACTAGCTACATACACATTACTGCGACACATTCCGAGATGTACCACAGGGTGTTTTGGTGGTATGTCAGTAGTTGTACGCAATACCCACATCTGCTCACACATACAACTGTCACTCTGGAACATGACAGTAACAGGTGATGTTGGCAACATCCTGTCTGATGGCTTCATTGCTAACATTACACCCTGTCATTCCCTGCAGGGCCATATTCCTTGCAGGTATATTGCGGTGTACCTGCAGTTACACCTACACAGTACTGACCTGCACTTTATATGTCCTAGGACACATGCCCCTTGTCACCCTGCAATATCCCAGGCTGTGATGCCCACAGAACTCTGAACAGCATTTCTCCCCACTGGGACACCATATTCAGTAATAGCCTTGTACCAGACATTGTGGCCCCTGACTGGCACACAGAGACTGTAACACTCCTCACAGGTGGCACCACACTGCACGACTGGGACTATTGCCCTACACACCTCACTGGTCTGTTATGCATGGCTATAGGGCACATAATCATGGACATCATTCGTCGAGTCTCTGTTGTGCCCCAGTTCTTTGATGCCAGCTGAGTTGGTCTTGTTGGGGCCACAGCATGCCTCCTACACCTGTTGAACACCTTTCCTACAGTCACCAGAGTTGTTGATGACGGCACGGGTGTCCACACAGCCTGCATTGTCCTCTTGCTGCCATTCAGCACCGTTCTCCATTCTGGTATTGACTACATACACATCCACCTGCACATCACAACATATGTCTCTGGGTGTTATTCAATGTGGCTAATGGATGGGACACACACACACTAAGGGTGGCATACCAAATCACATACTGCAATCCAGTTACACTTGGCTTACCACAGTCCTCAGTCATGGGGCCCTCATGTTTGGTATATGCTTCCCTGAGGTACAGGCTACCACTGAGAGGACTTCCCTGCCTAGCTTCACAGACCACTGCATACCCAGTGCCATTGTTGCTAAACCAGCTGATACAAACCCCATACATAAGGGTGTCACTGTGACAGATACCGATATGAACATCATGGCCTCTACCTGCATGACACTTGGTGTGTACATCACCTTTGTAGTACACCATCCTCCCACTGGTTATCACATAGGTGTTATTCCCCTACATACATGTTGCATTGTACATGTGTGTGAGACACATGAATGTTGCACACACTCCTGTGATTACCACATTGCCACTGTGGCATGGATATCCTTCTACATGTTCACACATGTCTGTCCTGGGTGTGTAGCTGGTACATAGGCACACATTGTACCTCTGAACACCGGACATATACACACATCCATGGGTACAACACCCCGCATAGGGTGTACCTTACACAACAGCTTTACATACCCCAACATTAAAATGCCATGATGTTTATTGAGCTACACCTGGTGACGTATGCAGCTTATGTACAGACACCACATCTGTACACATTTGCAGACTACATACTCAGGGGTGATGTCTGCTGCAAAGACAGGGCCCATGTCTGCAAATATGTTTATGGATATACTCCGCATACACAACATACACAATAGCCACTATGACCATGATGCTCATGGATATGTGCACACACGCGACCGTGTGTGGCATGTGCTTGGGGGTTCCATTCCCAGACCAGACACTCACCATGCTTTGGGACATGTTTCCTATGTACATCACGCATGGACAATCAGTAGCAGTATTCATGTGATACCTCGCTTGCTGGATGGTGGACACATGTACGCCAGGGTTCACTGCAGTGGCTGTACTGTGCAGTGATGCAGTTTAAACATGGCTCTTCTGTTCACAGGACACTACCCTGGAGAGGTGCCACTGGTGTGCACACTGTAGTTGTTGTTACACATTGACTTGCCAGACTGCATGGTACACCACTATGAACCTGTGCAGCTATTACATGTCCTTTGTGCATGGTTACTGGTATAGCCCTTCCAGTTAGATTGGCTGTCACACTATTACAATGTCCCATGACTATGGGTCATATGTCTACTGTTATTGTACACGCCAATCATGTTCATGTTTGTCACATCTCTTCCACTATTCTAGTATGGGAGTAATGTTTGCGTCCTTTGCAAATGCACGGAGTGGAGTACATAGTTATTTCATCATAACTGTTTATACATATCTTAATTACATAGTACTCACATCACTATATGATACCTTTGTTATGCATCATATGCATGTTCTCCTGTGCAACATATCTGACGTATCAATCTACTGTACTATACATTACACATGTTTTACATGGTATCCCATAATTCAACCATTACTTGCACAGAGGGTCCACCTTAGACATGTCATTGACGTTATATGCCCATACACATGCATACTGTTACAGTATATCTACATATACTATCCCCTGCTATGGCACGTACTGATTGGACATACCCTGCCACTGACGGCGGGTCATATGACATTGTTCTATTTAACGCCGTCATGTTGCATCCCTTGTGGTGTCTGTGCTGTTTACTGTGTGACCCACTGCTGGACACACATCTTTTACAAGCATTGGTACGATCAGCGAGACATCCCTACATAAATACCATTCTCCACTTTATGCATGGCGGACACTGTTAATTACTGCAAACCAGGCTATGCATACACTGACATTATGTAATTCAGAACATACTATACATACAGTTAGTGTTATAATACCTTGATATCGTTCTGGTGTTTCGTCTCTTTCTTGCTCCTCTGTATCACTCTTTCAACTGTTATACGGTATGAGCATACAGTTTGCATATCCGGCAAGTCATCCTTATATACGTCTATACCTGCAACATGTGGTTTACTGCCGCCAGTTGGTGGTCTGGTGTGACTAATTAAGTGCACTTCAGCTGTGCAGCTACTGCATTCACCAATTATGCGGCAGCAGTGGGGTATAATTGATTTCTCCACCTGGGCGTTGGCCTTTTGCCCTGCCTTCAGGGGGACGGCCTGTATTGTGTTTTGTTGTGTGTAATTGCAACTGCTTTGTGTAGAGACAAGTCTATTTTGGGGACATGTCCCCCTGGATTGTGTGTAATTCTACCTGTGACTGTACCTGTCATCCCACCCGTCTGATAAAGGACTATTGCAAACACCTGTAACATCGCCATTTGTTCCGTTATACGATGGATACAATTTTGCATGGCGCCTTTAAATGTCTCTCACAAGGTATGTCAATGGTTCAGCAGATGTAATTGATTAACTAGATGTTTGGGCTGTGGTTACGGTCTGTATTGCTATTGTTTACAGTGTGGGGGATGTAGGCGGGTGTACGTAGCATATACGGTTTTGTGGGGCTTGCATTTCTACGTAGTCCATATATATGTGTGTGGGCCCCTTCCCTAATTACTCTGCTATCACTTAATAGACTTCTATTATGGGAATTTACTGTGGGCCTTTGTTAATTGGTTTCAATATGGTATGCAGGTGCGGTTGATACTTCCATACCTCCGGATGTACAGCGATATGTGCAGAGATATTTGTAAATGAACGCTATCCCATGTATGTCTGCCCCAGATATTTGCTGTCATTGCAGTGATGTTGGTGTCAGACCCTCTGTCACATGGCTTGCCACCTTTTCATATGGCCATAGTTGGACACTTGCGGGTCACACAGTGGTGTTTACAGGCTGACATATGGCCATGGTCAGTACACGGGATAGCACATACTTTTATCCTCATTACAAACCTATTGTTCTTGGTCCTTCACTATGTATCGGTTTGCATGTAACATTTCCATTTCTTACATACAGGCATGAGTATTTCCTGCAACTATTGCATATTATGTGGGACATACTAATGTCCTACACTCATGGACAGTTGCCCTTTCTAATGTTTCATGTCAGGACACACCTGCCCAGGGGGGTCCATCCCTCCCGATGTGGGACAGGTGTTTACCGCATGCCTACGGATAGCTATACCCGCATCTACCATAGTCCTCTACCTCTGAGTTGCCATCTACAGACACACTATGCGGACACACACGACACACTTTAGTCACACGGGAACACACATGGCACCCTCATCACACACATACACAGGCTACATCACACATAACCACAGTTGTACATGGTATCTATGTGGTCTGCACCGCCGACAGTGGTGACTACATGTCCTTACTATCGTCCTATTGCTCGTGGTTCTACTGTTCCAGTACTGTATTCTTTCTGTCTTTCATCCTCCTGGTTATGCGTGTTGGTGTGTGACACGTTCCATAGTTGGTGGTATCCTGTTTATTTGTACCTCAAAGGTGTTTAGAATGTCGTTGACCTATCTATATATTTGCAGATGCCAGTGACCCCTTGTATATCAACATATATCACACTATCGCCCTTTCTATCTGTATTATATATGTGTAAATATATATATATATATATATATATATATATATATATATATATATATATATATATATATATGCATATCTCGGACAGTGGTGGTGACAGGCATGCTACGCCTTTCATTGTGTGTTTGTCAGTGTATACTGTGTTTCCTAGACTCTGCATGTTTGTGTCTGTACCTGTCACATTACACACCTGCCATAGGTTAAGATTACCTCCCATCCCACTTTGCGAGGGACAATCCCTCTTTGTGCAGTTGTGTCCTGCAAAATATTTGTGAACATAGCAAATGTCCTGTGACTTTGGGACAAACATATTCCCTATAGTTTATGCCATTGTTGCATGTCACCCTTATTCTGTATCTGACCCGCCTACATGTTACAGGACACGGAACATGTACCTGCGACCATTACTAAACTATAAGCTTTTTATCTATGCAAAACACTGTTGTTCTGGTTTTCATCCTGGCAGGGTGTGTGTCATCCTGCTGACATCTGGCGTATGTCCCACATTGGTCATTTGAACTGTGGCAACCCTACCATACGTACATCTTGCCTAGCAATAGTGTTGGGTGATTGTGTACATGACTGCCTATTCCACTCCTGGCAGTGGTCATTTTACCCTTCAGAGCAGGCGCTATTTGTTCAGGGGTGACTAATGCTGGTGTCACCTGTTCTGTACATCATTGACCATGATCTGCGCAGTGGTCGGTGACACTTAGCCCTGTTTCGCGCATATCCATATAGTCATATTTAAACATCGCTTACCAGCTGTTGGCAACGCTTATTCCCGCTAATGTGTGCTACACATATTCTGATGACCTGCATCCTGACTGCATTACCCGTGCCGTCGGGATTATGTTACATCCCTTGCGGGACGTGGGACCGGGAACATGCACAACAGTCACTGCATGTACCACTTGGTCATCTGGGGGTTGTACACGAATTATGTAAATATGTATGTGCAGTACACTACAGCAGTTACTCCACACTACACTCACATGGATGACTCCGTTAGTTTAAAACTTGATGGGTCCAGTTAATGGTATGTCCATGTGATGTTTACTGGCTGTACTCCAGCACTGGGTATGTATATCACAATTAGGTACACCCGATAATTTGCTACACCTTCATACGACCATGGATCCAGCATGCAAGGGTGACTAATGCCTGTCGTGGGTACATCCCCTGCCTTGACACTACATCCATGATTACATTTTGTGGAGCCCCTCAGTAACGCGGCGGGTAATCTGTGATGACTGTGTGTAGGACAGTGCTTACAGACATGTGCTCCTACGATTGCCTCTGCTCCAGTACGCAACAGTTGCTTACTCGATGTTGTGGCGACGGGTGTCACTGTTTGCCCCGTTTGGTGTTTTGCCTCTGACAATTTTGTACCTGGGAACCTATACACACAGCACCGACAGATGCTGATGGGTGCATCTACTGTTCAGGTGTTGACAGTTCCGTGTTCCCATGGTTGTTGTGTGTACAATGTTTGAGGGCTGCCTATGTAGTATTCCACAGTGGGCCATCTATACATCACAATTTACAGGTAGTCGTGTTTGCGTGCCATCCATGTTACTGTGTGCAGGTGGGGAGGGGTGTCAGTCCGTGGGAGCCTACACTGTCAAGGTATGTGCTATACGTTCCCTCTTTGCCAAGGCATAGGCATATTGGGCATGCCTCCGTCTGCCTACTGGGGCTGGCACAGTGTGTCCGTGGTCTGGATCCCTCTGTGCCTGTGTTGGCCTTGGCACTTGTGGTGGGCTGTGAGGCCTCCCCCATTATGACCCTGCTGCAGCTGTTTCCGCAGGATCATATTATGTAGCATGGCACATACTATGAAGATGTGGGCACACATGCCTGGAGAGTACTGCAAGGCTCCACCAGATGTGTCCAAGCACCGGAACTGTGATTTCAGCATCCTGAACACATGCTCTGTGATGATTCTGGTTTGTGCGTGTGCCTCATTATGGTGTTCTTGCATTGGTGTGTGTGCATTTCTGATGGGGGTCATCATCCACGGCTCCAGTGCATAGCCAGCATCCCCCACAAGGTGACCTTGTGGGATGTCCTCCTTGACAAATACCTGATACATCTGTGAGGCATGCCAGATATAGGAGTCGTGGTAGCTTCCAGGGCTGCCAGCACATACATCCATGATAATGCCCTGGGCATTGCACATGACCTGGCAGTTGATGGAGTGGAATCCCTTTCGGTTTATGTAGCGCCTACCATACTCACCGGGTGGTGACTTAATTTGTATGTGCGTGCAGTCTATCACACCCAGTACCTCCAGGTAGTTTGCCAGACGGTGGAAGTGATGCATATTGCTGGCCAACTCCTCCTGAGTTTGGGGGAAGTGTATATGCTCATTGGCATGTGGTAACATGGCATCCAGGAACTGGTGTAGTACCCTGGATGCCGATGCCTGTGAGATCCCCATTATATCTCCAGTTGGCCTTTGAAAGGTACCTGTGGCTAGTATTCACAAGCTTACACATACCTTCGTGTCCACTGGGATGGGTTCCCCTCTGTTGTTTCTCGTTCTCAGGCGTGGCCAGCACAGCTCTACTATTTGCTGTAAGATGTCCCTGTCCACCCTGTAATGCTCTACTATCTCCAGATCATGTAGCGCCTGGTAGGTTACCCTTGGTCTGAACACTCTTCTCCTCCTTCAAGGCCTACGGTGGTTGTCGGCATCATCCTCCACAACACCTTCGGTCTGTAACACATGCTGATGAATCACAGCTATGGCAGCTCCCAACATGTACATTTTAAAAGTTCCCCATCTGTTTACACCTATGGTGCGGTGTTTGGGAATACACAGGTGTGTGCTGGGTGCTTTCACACTTTATACTGTTCTGCTGTGAACACTGGTGATGTCATAGGGTGTGTATGTACGATCGTGGCTACAGGGTATCTTCTGTGTTTTATTTACGAAACCGCTATTGTGCTGCCTTTGGTGTTGCATTACATTTGGATGCCGTGCTTACCTCCTGCCCTTCCATTTACATTTGTGCACGTTACACCTACCATTTGCTGGCATGCATCCAGCTGCCTGCTTTCATTTGTACTTTCCTAGACCTGGCTTATCTTGCGTAATGTGTGCTATTGCTGATCTACTGTGTGTTTGCTTTGCTCTGCTATGACAGTGCTCCTATCTTTGCATTTCAGGTCCTCCACACCTTTCTTTGCAATCCTATGCCTCCCCTATCCTGTTTTGCAGGTTTCTGTATACAGGCTTGTCTACTGCTGTCGATTGGCTGCCGTGTATTGATTGGTGTTAATTGCTCGTTACTGCGCCAATTACCCTGCTTCGGCATTTCCTTCTTTTCTTCCCATGACCTTCCTGTTTGTACTATTGTTCGTGGCACGTGCATCCACTTACCGGGTTTCGGGCATGAGTCCATCCCCATACACATGCACTTCCGGGCACCATGTGTGCTCTCGGCTAAATGGTGCTATACCCTCCTCCCCACCCCTGTCCTTCAGCTTTGCTTAGCAATGGCCAGGCCAGATTTGCATTGCTCCAATGTGCTTACTGATACGGTGGCACACCCCTCTGCTGATGTCATGTATCATCTTTGATACACTCCTCGGTGTTATAGCGCTGCGCTGTCAGGTACATCCTTAATCCGGCGGGACATTTGCGATTCAGTATTACCTGCCTCATTTGCATGGCATTGACTACTAATTCATAGTTACAGTGCCGAACACTGTCGCGGGCCCCTGGCAACCCTTGCGCCTTGCTTGTGGTGTGCCATGCCTACCATTGCATATTATGGTGCAATCTTGATTTGTCTTTCATTGCGATTTTCTGCTATTTTTATATATTTCCTTTGTATTCCTGTTTGCACACACATGCCCTGCAGTTGTACTGTGCGTTACTGTGGACATGACATTAAATGTTGTTTTTTAGGTGTTGTGCATCTTTTCTTGTGCCATTGGCTGTGTATTTCTCCATTGGCATATGTTAACTTTGTAATACATGTGTGTGGTCCGCTTCCATAACCCTGATGTTCTGTTTGGGAAAATGTAAACCGTGTTTTTTGGTTTACAGTTCCATGGGCTTGCACTACGCCTGCACCACTTCGTAAATCGCTGTATGCCTTCATTAGCATGGTGCGACACTGTGCATGGGGTGATTTGCATACCTATGCCGAGGGCTGCTTAGCTCTGGCGTACGCCAGTAGTGCACGTGGGATTGGTTCGTACCTGAATCGCTCGGCGGACATATTTGGCGTTTTGCCGCCTATGCTACGCCTGCGCCTGGCGCAAGCTTCATGAATCCGGGGGTGTATCTCACGGGTCTCAATGCAGCCAGAGAAAAAAAGTGTGTACTGGGAAGGCTTCTGTATTGTCTTTGGGAGTGAACTAATTGATACTCTGGAAAGGTGGAAGTTTGAAATAGTTTTATGAATTCCAGAAGCTGCAACACATCTTATCAAAGCTCTGTCTGTGTGTATGGTAACAGATATGTGCGAGATTCTGGTTCATTTTCTAGCAAAGGTGGTAGCATTGGAACCAGAAGTCAGATGACCAGATGTATGTGATGTCATTCTGTAATCCAGCACAAAATGAAGTTTTAATACTAGATGAGACTGAAGTCTCAGTGCAGTCTGTTTTTGAAACCTGAAAAAGGAGGAAGACCACTCACCTACTTCATCTTGCCTTGCTGTAGTAAGTAACCAGGGAATTGTAATTCTTTAGATCAGCCAGGAAAATACAGTGAGATTAGTTAAGTACTGTTTTACTGTATCTGTGTGAATCTATTCATCTGTGTTATTTTTAATATTTCCTGTGTCTGAAACATTGGTGTTTTTGTTTATTGTAAATAGATATTTAGTATTTTCATGTACTTTTATTATTTATTATTAAATATATTTAAACTTCTCATTGTAACTAGTCCTTTAGATAATATTTTAACTTTTGCGAGTACCTTTATTTGTTTGGTGACACTGTGGCCACCTGTGAGCCTTGCTGCATTGCTCAAACACTACCATTTGTATTAATATTAATTTCACTCAGTATAATTGGGTACACTTGTAAGTGCTTTAGAGTAGCTGGCTTTGGATTGTCTGGTGGCAGTAACTACCTTATAGTCTGGGCAAAGACTAGCAGAATGAATGAATCTGTGCCAGCCCATGTGTGTGTGTGTGTGTGTGTGTGTGTGTGTGTGTGTGTGTGTGTGTGTGTGTGTGTGTGTGTGTGTGTGTGTGTGTGTGTGTGTGTGTGTGTGTGTGTGTGCATGCAAATCAAATCTCAAAGAGTGTGTGTGTGTGTCAACTACTTGGAGCAGGGACACAGATTACTGGTTTGACAGAGAGGGTGTTGGAGGACTTGGCTTAGACACTTGGCTGAGGACTCAGTTCTACAGCTGTGCCAATAGGAAGTCTTATTGGAGGACTGGAGAGAGAGAGAGGGAAACCAGACCCCAGACAAACTGTGTTACCTGTGTGCTCTTAAGGGAAAGTTTGCTTGCTGCAGAGAGCTGCATCTGGAAATACTGTATGTATCTATCTTTGTTCCAAGTGAACATCCCCTCACCATTATCAGTGATAAGGATTCAGACTTCTTGATTACTGGCCCAGAGGAGGGACATCACATTAGTGGTTGCAAATGACAAGAAGTGGAATTACATGTCTGTTCATTACATAAAGATTAATTAAAGCACTCATACATTTTAAGCTGTTCTTTGCAGAGTTATAGAAATGTAGTTCCTCCAGCTTTTCATTTTGTTGCCATTGAAATCCAGAGCAGAGAGTTACTGGGCCTCTGTTATCTTGTTTCAAACATCAGTACCCATCAACTTGGCCACACTCATGGGTTTATTATGAAGGCTGACCTGTGGTCCTTTGCAACCATTATTCTTGGCTGCTCAGTCAGGAAAGGTGGTAACAAACATCATTACTATCACAAACATTTTACAAATAGCAGTTATAAAAAATAGATTTTTTTTTCTTTTGGCCTCGGCTTGTCTGAGCTTTTATCTTGGGGGGATGTTTTTCTGATCTACCCATTCTGTTGCCCCCATGCTCATTGATTACATCCAAGGGCAATTCCTCTCTTTGGACCACACCACCCTTGAAGAAGGGTATCAGCAAGTGCCCATCCATCCCTGCCACTCCGTCAGTCACTTGTGCTTGTAATCAAACCCAGGTTTGGACCATAGTCAGGCTTTTATCCCTCTATGCCACCAGAGTGGCTTAGAATAGTATTTTTTTTTTTCTGAGCTACAAGGTGCAAAGTATAACAATGCTAATAGTTAACTGATTATTGAAAAAAAAATCAGCAGTTAATTAATTGCCTTAATGGCACTACCATTACTCCAGATAGTTCCACTAAACTACTGGGTGTCACAATAGACAATCAGCTAAGCTTTGACCACCACATTGATCTGACCATCAAGACTGTTAATAAAAAAATAGGTGCCCTGTATAGACTAAAACCCTTTCTTACTGCTACTACCAGAGTGTCTCTTGCCCAAACTCACCTTCTCTCCACTCTATTGTATGCCTCTCCATCATTTATCAACCTCTCTAAAGCTAACCTTCAAAAACTCAACACAGCATACCACAGTATTGCCAGGTTTGCCACAGGTTCCCCATTCACACATCACTGTCTCAATCTAAAACAACTAAATTGGCTAGAACTTCAGAATATAATACTTCTACATCAATTAGTCTTAACTTTTAAAATTCTACATTACCCCTCCAATACACCCATACTAAATAACCTCATCACCCCATACAAAAATCTTACTTCCCTTCGCTCTGCCAGGAAGCTTCTAGTAACTCCTCTCAAATCCCACAATAAAGCAGGTGACTCCTTATTTGCCAACACTGTAGGATCTTATTGGAATAAACTTCCCATAGACCTGACCACCCTAAGCTCTCCTCACCTTTTCAAAAAAAAAATAAGAAACCATCTACAAACCCACTGGCTATGCCCATGCACTAATCCTGACTGAGCTCACCAATGATTTATCCTCTTCTAGCCCCCCCTTCAATGCAACTAGTTGCTTCTTTACCATTAATTATGCCTCTACTGACCCACTTTTTTTTTTCTCTTCCTTTCGTTACATCTTGTCATCTGTTTCTTTTACTACCTTTCTACTTATCTCTTATATGTTTATCCCCTACCTTTTTCTAGTACCCTGCCACAACTTTTTTCTACTCTCATTTCTACATAGGCAATTTATATTTAAATGTATAATTATATTTTACTCTCCATATGACAGTCTATTACCAGACTTCTGCATTTACTAGCAGTCTTACTCTAGCAATCATTCAAGAAGATTGCCTCTCAGTCTTTATTTTTCCTGTTTATTAATCCCTCAGCATCTCACTAAACTTCATAAAAAAAAAAAAAAAAATTTTGATCTTTTTTATTTGCTTTTATGTTTATATAATTGGCCTGCTTGGGGTTTTGGTTTTGATATTTGTTATTTGATTGTTTAAATCTTTGTATTGTAAGTTGACTAGTACGTAGTGGAGCTTTTCTCCTCGGGCCTCTGCTGAAAATGGACATGTATCCAGCCAGACTAGCCCGGTTAACAAATGTAAAATAAATAAAATAAAAATAAAAATTTCTGCTAAAAGATTACAGAATTGTATTTTTTAATAGAATGTACCTTGCTGATGCTTTGCAACTGTAGCTACCCTGTGTTTTATAATTGTCCTGTAATTTGTTCTATATTGTACAGTATGAGCTTTTATCCCCGGGCCTATGCTGAAAAAGGACATGTTTCCAGTCAGACTTTCCCAGTAAACAAATGTAAAATAAATAAATAAAATTAGTTAAACTGCTGAAAAGAGAAAATTCAGATCAATAGTATTACTTCAAAGGAGTCTGCCGGGGTTATTCTAGTCTAAGATCAATAGGAAACAGCTGGATAGTCTCGGGCTTCCTAATGAACTGATCAGAAAGTTACAGCATCCTTTTTTATAGAAATTATCACATTTGGTTAAAATAAGCATTACATTGTTAATGATGAATGCAAAATGTGTGGCAAAATGACTGGTTTCTGAATCTTTTGTTTTAACCAGTTAGTTTCCAAAATAACATAAACCTCATTTGTATGTTTCAGGTAGAAGTGTACAGATACTGTTGTGTAGCAGATTACTAAAAACAGCTTTGAAGTTCAGTATATTCTTTAATCAACATTAAAATGATGGTTCCTGTAATATTACATGAATACATTTTAAACAATTTTGTTATGTTTTGCCATAGTTTTATGTGCCTTTCTTAATGATCTGAGTAAAAATACAAAATAATCAGGTTATATTTATTGGCAGCTAGTCATACTGTTACTAGATGCACTACCAAAGCTTTATCTGTGTTTGTAAATTGTGGGATCTCACGAAAGGCAGTTGGAGGGTGACCTCCAGTTGAAATATGTACTAAAATATTTAAAATATGCAGACAAAGATAAATACATAAAACATGAATGCAAAATAATGTCTGCTTATTCCAAATAATCTCTTCTGGTTAGCCAGTGTTGCTATCTTCATATACTTGATAATGAATTCATTGTGGGTATTGCTGAGCCCTTTCTGCTCTACAGTCAGATACAGCCTAAAGCTAACACTGAAGGAACTATTTCATAATATTATTTCACACAACAGAGTACCATAGATGCAGTACTGGAATCTGGTGCTGTTCTTGATACACAGACCAGGTCATATTCTCCCCTGACATCATAACTAGAGGGTGTCTTTGTTTAATGATTTCTCTCAGTGTTCCTTAAAAATATGTTCTATTGCAAAATAGATGAGCTAAAATAATTTTTGGTCAAGGACACTTCCTCACAAATATCTTCTGGGAAAAATGCTTTAACTTTCAATTTTGTGAATGTCTGAGTACTGGAAAAAAGAAGTTATGTCCTTACCATAATGTTCCATCTGTGTTGTTGATCTTCATTCATTATTGATGAATGGGACTTGGTTCCAACCCGTCAGAACCTGCTTGGCCATTATACAGCTCAAGTTAGCCAAAAAAACTCTCGAGCTAAGACTCTGCCCATAATGCCCCTGTCTCCATTACCTCAGATCAAGTTTGCACCCAATGCATAGAAAGATAACAGAAGCCCTGTCTAAGGTGAAATCTACAATCCTCCCAGAACAGATGTCTAAACCGCCAGACGTCCTTAAGAGGGGGCAGGGGGGTGGGACGCCAAGAATGAATGAAGATCAACTACACAGATGGAATGTTATGGTAAGGACATAACTTTTTTATATGGTGTTGTCAATATTCATTCATTCTTGACAAATGGGACAGAGTCCCTAGTTACTTTAGGTCCTGGGTGGCCATAAGGAAGGATATTCTTGAGTACCACAGAGCCAAAAGATGCTCTTCCCCTGGAGGCCATATCCAATTTGTAATGAGTGATAAAGGTATGGGGAGTGGCCCATGTTGCAGCTGCACATGTTTCTTCCATGGAAGCCCTGGAGTGGAAAACAGCTGAAGTGGATACATATCTGGTAGAATGCACTTAAACAGGCACAGTCACCTTGAGGTTATCATGATTGCAAATGAAGGTAACACTTTCCCTAAGCCATTTTGATAAGGTAACTTTCAAGACTGGTTTACCCAAAGTTGAGCCTATAAAGGATAGAAATAATTGATCTGATTTTGTAGATGGTTTGGTTCTGTCCAGGTAGAAATGTAACTGTTTGTGAACATCTAGCAAATAGAAGCAGTATTCCCCTTCATTTGAAAAATTTGGAAAAAAAGACTGACTGGCAAATCTGTACTCAGGTTAATATTAGATTCTGAAACCACTTTAGGTAGAAAAGAAGGATTGGTTCTTAAATACACTGTATCCTTATGAAAAATCATATGAGGGTGTTTCACCCATAAGACCTGCAAGTCAGAAACTCTCCTGGCAGAAGTGATGGCCACCAGAAAAAAGAGTTTTCCATGACAGGAACTTGAGATTGCAAGTAGCTGCAGGCTCAAAGGACTGAAGGACTAAGGACTGTAATACTAAGGTAAAATCCGATGGAGCTGTAGGATCCTTGAATGGGGGGTTTAGATGTAAATCACCTTTAAGAAAGGTTTTGCATAAAGAATTGGAATTCAAGGTATACTCATCAAACCCATTGTGAAAATTGGAAATGGCTGCAAATTGGACTTTGATGGTGGAAGCAGAAGCTCCTAGTTCAAAAAGGGAAGCCAGAAATTCCAAGACCTTGTCAACCAGGTATGAAAAGGGATTTAAATTATTCATATGGGCCCAGATTGAGAATCTCTTCCATTTGCTAAGATAGAGTTTCCTGATGGACAGTTTATGAGAAGCCAGAATGATTGTTTGTCCTGGGGAAAGTAATTTGCTCTACCTGGCAATTAATGGAATTGGAGATACCAAGCTGTCAGCTTGAGATTGTGAAGTATGGGATGTACCAATCCCTGTGGGTGACAGTGAATCAGGTGAAGCCAAAGGAAGGGAACCAGACTTGATGGGGTCAATAGGGTGCAATAGGATCACTTTGCTTCTCAGCCTTTGGGCTTTCTTCAAGAAAAGGGGAATGAGAGGGATTGGAGGAAAGGCATAAAGAAGGCCTGAGGGGCAATTGAGGAGGAGTGCATCTCTTTGGGACTCCCCCTGTGGGGGAATTAGGGCAAAGTAGCTGCTGCATTTGTTGTTTATTGGGGAAACAAAAAGATCACAGCAAGGCCGACCCCAGCAATGAAAAAAATTTGAGGCAAACAGATCACAGCAAGACTGGCCCCAGCAATAAAAAATGTTATCGCCACCTTGGAATTGAGGCAGGAGGATGCATCTGCTCAGTTCATCTGCTATCACGTTGGAGCTTCCTGGGATATGCGTTGCTATTATAAAGTGGTTGGAAGAGATCACCCATTGCCATATCCTGAGAACTTCCTGACACAGAGGTAGGATCTGGTTCCACTTTGCTTGCTGATGTATCAGACTACTGACATGTTGTCTGATTGGATTGCAACCATCCCTGAAGGAAGGACAGACAGAAAGACTTGCAACACTAGAAGCACCACCCTCACTCAATTCTAGGACATTGATGTGCAAATTGGCCTCTTGCAGGGACCAAGTGCCTTGAACTGTTCTTCCCAGATTATGCCCTCCACCCAGGAAGCATCCATGGTTACTACTGCGGTGGGTGGAGGAGCAAAGGTGCAGCCCCACAGATTTTACTCAAACTTCATAAACCAGGTAGATCCTTCTTGCAGTGATTTGTTATCAAAATTGGATAAGACATTGGCTGTGTCAGTATCAATCATTGCACCACTAAGAGCCGCTGAAGCAGCCTAGTGATACCTTGCGAGGGGTACTAAAGTTATGGTCACTGCCATAGATGTTAGAGCTTGCAGGATGAGAAAAGCAAGAACCTTGTTTTTGGAAATTATTAATTGTACTTGTGACCTTAATTTTTTGTAATCTGTGCAGAGGGAGAGAGGCTACACAAGAAACCGTATTGAGGAGTGCTCCTATAAATTCCAGGTCTTGTGTTGGAGTCAGCTGTGATTTCTCTCTGTTGATCATAATTCCCAAAGACTGGAAAAGGTTCAATATTAAGTTTGTGACTAGAAGCAGTAGACCCCTGGTTGGGGCAGTGAGGAGCTAGTCGTCCAGGTATGGAAACACTTGGAATCAAGTGAGCTGTTACCACTGTCATGCATTTGGTGAACGCCCTGGGGACTGTGGTGAGACCGAAGGGAGCACTCTGAATTAGAAATGACTGGCTCCCAGCCCAAAACAGAGGAACCTTCTGGAGTGTTTTATCCATCTTCATGTGGTAATATGCATCCTGAAGGTCTATCCAATCATTCTACTCAAGAAAGGGAAGGATAAGCTGAACCATGACTATCCAGGATTTTGTTTGCTGAATGAAATTGTTCAGAAGGCTGAGATCTAAAATTGGTCTCCAGTCACCTGTTTTTTTTGGCACTAAAAAGAATCTTGAGTAAAATCTGGATCCTCTTTGGTCTGGTGGGACTTCTTGGATGACTCTTTTTTGAGCACTTTTTGAATCTCTAAGGCTGCTTAGTCCCTCTGATTGGGTAGAACATCAGGGACTCTTTTTGAGGTGTTTGGAAAGAGAGTAAATGGAATTTGGTAACTTTTGGTGATAATTCTCTGCAACCAAGTATCCAATGTTATCAATAGCCAGGCTGTCTGGTGCAGTGAAAATTTTCCCCTGACTGCTTCCAGAGGTAAGCAATCAGGCCGCCATTCAGGAGTGCTGGTAGGGCTGCCTTGAGAAGGAATCTCTGGCTCCCTGATTTCGCAGACCTCCTCTGCCATGGGGAGGGCATCTTCCACTTGAACTCCCCCCTCTGGCCTGAGGGGAGTATTCACCACGTGTGTTCTGAAAAGGCCCTTGGGGATTTTTGAACCACATTTTTCAACTCCTTTGATTCGTAGAGTAGGATCATTGAGGAGTGAAGAAATGAATCCCCACAGCTGAAAGGGTCTTTTCATCTTTTTCACACCTGGCTAGTGTGTCTCTGACTTTGGGTCCAAACAAGGAAGATCCATCAATAGGGACATTTATGAAGGAAGACTTGAAAGGTTCCATGAAGTCACACAAGCGCATCCAGGAGTGGCGCCTTATGGCAATGCCTGAACCCCCTGCCCTAGTTGCTCCTTTGGCTGCATGAGTGATGAGCTGCATGGACGAGTTTTCAATATAGACTCCAGGGTGGCAAGCTGAGAGGCAACTTTATCCCACACCTCTTCAGACACAGCTCCAATGAGGGTATCCAATAGTTCCTTTATCAGATCCCATTGGAGTCTAGTAAAGTGTGCCATGAAATTCAAGGACCTAAGAGTAAAGGTCGATGATACAAATACTTGCTTCCCAAACCTGGTCTTCTGGAGCTGATAAGATTTTGTCCAGCCTCCGAGGAATCAGTTCTATGGAATCAGGTGCCTTCCAGGCCCACTGTGCAATAAGCTTAATAAGATCATCAGCTGGTGGGGTCAGCCAGGAAGTATATGGGTAAGCACCAAAAGTCTGCAAGAACACAGATTCCTCTGAGGATGGGTTTGTAGACTTTCAATCACCCCTCTGTTTTAAAATTTCCAGGATGTCTTCAAATGAGACATCTTCAAGGGGTGACCGGGGAACCCTCCCCTTCATCATAGTCTGTGTCTTCCATGACAGATTCTTCTGGAGAACCTAGATGCTTCTTCTTGCAAGTCTTCTTACGGGGTGGTTCCTCAGTGGGAATCTCTAAGGAAGACTCCAAAGAAGAGGGCCCTGAACATGGATATCTTGCCGTTTCAGTGCCCGTTGCCCCAATGTGAGAGATGGTGACAGTTGTGGTTCAGAAGGTACAAATATGTGACACTCCAAAGTAGAATGGGCCAGCTGAGAGTCTGCTGAGGCTAAAGCTTTCTTCATGATCTTGAAGGCAGGCCCACCCATAGAGGGATGGGAGCCCAGAACTGAGAAACACAACCTCAGAACAGGGGTCATACCCTGCTCCGAAGGAACACCCTCCAAACCAGGAGCCAGGGAAGAGTCCAAAACTGCCAGGGTTCCAAAAGCCAAGGAAGGCTCAGAACATACAGTCAGTACCATACCAGAGCCCTCCAAACTGACAGTTGAACTATGGCCTTAAGAGTCTATCAGTACTGAGGGAGCCGAAGACATCAGCACTGATCCAGGTACCAAAGAAAGAGCTTTTCAGCACTGTAGCAGATGGAACCATGGGTAATTTAAGTGTTGGGCTCTAAACCTAAAAGGGAGGTCAGAGGAGGAAGATCAGGAGAAGTCCTTTGAGAAAAGACCTCAACTCCAAGAGGGAGGGAGGTCTGAATGGATATGGGAAGACCCCTGGCCACCAAAAGCTGATCCATTAATCTCACCACGTCTATCTTGGAAAGACTTCTGGTTGATCAGACCAACATCCCCGATGGAGACTCTGACCTATCCATGAATGGACTGGGGAGTTGACCCAAAAGCGGGTTGATAGAAGGGAAGTATCTTGTTCTTGGAGGTATGAATGCTTTGAGCTTCGGCACTGCATGCTGCTGAGAAGATGGAGAAGTTGGAACCAAGTGGGAGGTCAAAGATGCCAGTGCCGATGAAATTGTCAGTGCTAAGACTGTCAAGGTTGGTGCCGATGAGGCTGTTGATGCCGAGGTTGTCACGATCAGTGCAGAAAACATCGGTAATGAAGGGGTCCTGACTGTCAGTGCCAAAGTTTGTTTCACAATTAGATTTGGAACGTCAGTTTTCAGTTCTGGAGAGATTGAAGGAACTGGAAACATATGGCTTTTGGAGTCTGGTGCCGATGGTGAGCTTGGCACTCAATGACTTCTCTTTTTCTGTTCAAATTTAGAAGACTCTGGCTTAGAGAAAGCTTCTTCAAAGGAGGATTTTAATTACCTCTTAAAAATCAACTTATTCTGGTGCTCTGCCAAGGCAGATCTTACAATTAGTTTCTAGATGGGGTGCCCCCAAGCAGTATATGCAATATATGCACAAAAGATGCCTGTCTTAATTGGGCATCTTTTTTCCACAATCTTGGCACTGCTTAAAGTCAGATGTGCCTTTCTGCTTCTCCACCATTTTAAAGAGATCACGCACACATTCACATTCATAAAGGACAGGAAGGAGACCTACCAACAATGGTAGGGAGAAATACCTAAAAGGTACTCAGAAGGGGAAAAATACCAGCGATGGTATTGACAGAGATTACCAAAGAGGTAAAAGGGGAGGGGGGAAAGGAAAAATTACCAACGATGGTAATAGAAAATACCATTAGGTAGAAAGGGTAGAGCTGATTTATACGTGCACACACACACACACACACACACACACACACACACACACACACACACACACACACTAAATAATACAACAGAAAAAATAAAGTATTCTAAAATACAGAGAGCAGGTTTTAAGGGAATATATCGATATATAGATCAAATTAAAGCACTTAGCTGGAGAGTATTGGCTGACGCGTCTTGTTATCAGAGTGGCAAATTATATCTGGGGTAATACAGGGACATTATATGTAGAGTCTTAGCTCGAGAGTTGTTTTGGCTGGTGCGAGCTGTATAACGGCTGAGATGGTTCAGAGGGGTCAAAACTGATTCCCATTCATCAAGAATGAATAAAGATTGACAATATCAGATCATGAGATTTCATAGAATTTTGTATTTTGTGCCAGAAAATGCATTCACTATAACTTGCATGTCTTGTATGCCTTAGATGGCATAGTATATTGAATTGTTGTTATTGAATCTAATAGAATTATGTATTTTATGCCAGAAAATGCATTCACCATAACTTGCATGTCTTGTAAGCCTTAGTTGGCATAGTATATTGAATTGTTGTTATCGAATCCCTCCCTCTTAAATATCTTATCATGGTTGGTATAGTACTCATTTGTACTGAATCCCTGTCCAGTCAAATTCTTGCTAACATGAGAGAACAGCCTGCCCTTAACTCATCTGTTAATTATGCTTTTATTTCATGAGAAATGTAATTGTTGTTTTTCTGAAAACTGTCTGAAGTTCACTTGTTAATATAAATGTACTGTGGTAGAGATTTTCTCCCCAGGCCTCCACTGAAAATAGATTCTGCCCAGTCAGACATTTACTGGCCAACGAAGAGAAATTAATGAATTGCTAAGGTTGCTACTTTTAAAACTGTCACTTTTTATTATTCAGTCTTCCTTACTTAAATTTTGATTTAATTTTGCTTATATACAGGTGCACCACAAATAATAATGGAATCACAGTCATAACCATTAATTACATTTAACCAGCTTCACATAACCTACCCACCTACACACACCACCAACCTACCCAGATGACCTCTCTATTCCCCAGTTGTCTTCTTCACTAAAATCATCCTCAGTCAAGTCCTGATGGACCTATCCAGAACCAAGAACAATACATCCATTGCTTCTGATAAAATACCAGATTGCTTACTTTTTACTTGTAGGCCAATACATTCCTTAACCGCTTTTACTCTAAGGATTTCTGCTGGAAAATTTCCACAATATTAACACTGCATAAGCATGGCCCAACTGCTGATCCAGCTAAATATAGATCTATTAGCCTCACCCTCACTATACACACACATATATATATATATATATATATATATATATATATATATATATATATATATATATATATGATTAAAGAGTGTATCATATCTCAATTACTTAATTAACTTTGATATGGGCAAACTCCTGGCCCTAAATTAATTAATTAGAAATGAGTGATCTCTTGGCTGTGGACCTTAATCACTAGGTCATTGTCAAAGGAAGATCCTAACTCCTATACCTGGTTAACGTATTGAAAAACACCACCAAAAGCATAGACAATGGCCATTCCATGCATACCACCTATGCCGATCTGGCCAAGATTCAATCCTCCATGCATGTTCTACCTAGTCCCCCATGTGTGCTCTACCCATCTCTGGATTATTCATACAAAAGATATAAGGGCTAAAAGTACATCATGAATGTGAAGCTAGGTTTCTAAAGATCCTCACAGATTAATACCCTGTAGGTGCCTATGAGCCCATGAACCCATTTAAGAAATACAGTGTGGTTCAATTTGAGAATTAGAAATTCCCCAGAGCTTATACTATATCAATGACACCTCCTCCAGCAGACAAAATTGTGAGAGACCTTTTCAACTATATTAACAACACACACTCATTCGACCATCATGTCTCCACTATAGTTAAAAAATCATACTACTCAGTTCAACTAATCTTTGACAGCATTTCGTCTAGATCAAAAGAAGCCATAGTCCCTTTCTGCTCATTTCTTATCAGACTCATAATGCCCCTTTGGTTTGTACCTCTCTAATAATCAGGTTCACTTCAATAGACCCCAAAGACTCTTGACTGACACAATCACAAGACTACAGTCTCTGTCTCCTACAAGCGTCTTTGTGCTGACCTATGTTTAACTTTTCATGCCATGAAAGACCCTGCCCTACTCAAACTCCTTCACCTTCATAAAACCAATGGCTCTTCAAATACCCACACTAAGGACCTAACCCCCTTCACTGAATAAATAAGAATTAGTAAAAGAACAGGTTTCTAAAACAAAGCTTTCCTCAAAGAGCAAGTTTCCCCCTACACGTCAAACAAAGTTATATCTTACCACTTTCAAGGTCAGGCTTGAAGACTGTATGGGTTTTCATAACTGGTGCAGCTCTCCTTAAAATGGTGGTGAGCACAATTGATGCACAGAAAACTCAAGGGTAAGACACATTGATTTATTTGGCTTGACTTTTTTATGGTCACCATGACTACTTGCCTAGTATCAACCTCTGAATTTATAATCCTATGAACCAATGGGTGTCAGTTCCAGAATGTAAGTTCATGGAAATGGAGATTTCTTTTTTTTAATAACTGCAGATCCGTGTTCCTGATAAGGAAGAGTATTTGCATCATCTTCCTGCAGCTAAAGCTGTGCAGTCCCTCCCACCATCATACTAGGACCTACAAATAAACCTAATGACATTTTCCAGGGTTGGGCTATAGTTAAAATTTTGCTGATGCAGTTTAGTTATACAGCTAATGTTACTAGTGAAACATGACAGTTTTTGCTAAATGTGCAGTCACAAATTCTTAGCATGTATCTCATGCAGGGATCATTGTTACTCTCAGGGAATTTCTGTCAGACAACAGTGCACAAGCAAATAAATAAACAAAACAGAATGTGGTAACATGAGCTTCTTTATAGGCTTTGAAATACTTGACGTGAAATACTTTTTACAGTGTGTAAGTGAAACTGTGCTGTCAAGGGTGAATCAAGCTCTCACATTACATTAAGGTCAGAGTATGTTCTGATACATGTATTTTCAGTCATTCCTGAATTCTACTTCCTTGACCTGAACAAATCAGGTAGGCTGTGTAGTCCTTATCTGGTCTTAGATCTTGTGTTTTTATACATCACTGTCTATTGTCAGCATTCCCTGTAAAGTTAGTGGATGTGATTTTGCAAGTCAGTTTATAATACCACAGTTAACTCAATCCCTGCATTAGGTCGATGGTTTAGGTCTATTTTCAACTAGTATTATGACAGTACAACTTTTACGGCTTGTAGAAGTCTCTGGTTATAATAAATCCAAGTTCACTGCAGAATCACAAAATGCAGTTCAGTAAAGCCTGGGTCACCAAATCTTTTTTATCAAACTGTGTTTTACCAAATGATGTCTGAACAGTGGGAACCTCTGATCTCTTTGTGTAAAAAGAGACCCTTCGCACTCCCAATTAAATCATAACCAACTTGATGTCTATAACACTTCATGATAGCTTATATATTTTATGAGGGCCCCCCAAAATAAGTTACTAGATAGATGAAATGCTGTGATGCCACTTACAAGTATTCAGGTTATCTAATCGTTACACTGAATAGAGTGCTGTGTGTCTCTCTGCTATAAGAGGGGGTGGTGGTCTTCTCACTTCTTTGTTATCTGATATTTAACTGTTAGCCTAGAGGGTTTCCTCTGTACTTTAAGTGCTAGCCACAAAGTTTGAGAATTCATTTTATGCTCAATTTCTGAGTGACTTGGTTGGCTACAATCACCTACATTAGAAGCTGAAGTTAAGTGCAGACTTGCAGTACTGTGTTTTATTCTTCTGTTAAGTGCAAACTTGAGTTTTAAAAGTACTGTATTTTATTTTTTCTGTTACCTAATTTTTTCACTGAAGAGTGTGCTGTGTGTGTCTCTGCTGTTAGTTCTCCACCCACCCTCCCTGTTCTTGTCTTGGTGTTAGTGCTAGTGGATCTGGAATTGTCTGTTCCTCCTGTAAGTCTGTATTTAAACACTCCTCCTGGGTCCATCTAATTTGTTCACTTTACCGAGTATAATGAGATCATATTCTGAGTCTAGTATTCACTCTACTTAATACAGAGAGAAGATTTGAGAAGGCCAATCCACTTAGGATCTGTCTTCCTCTCTCCTTGCAGTTTACTAACAAAATAAATTGCACTTTATTCATCTGCTTTTACTGTATTTGTGTTTCCTCTTACTTTATTTTGCTTTTGCCTCTTCTTAAAAGTACTCCATTTTGTTTATTCTGCTGCATTTATTACTGTTTGGTAGTAGCCTGATTAAATTGTAACTGTTATTCTAAGTCTTTTGGTTTAAGCACTTGGGCTTCATACCAGTTGTTTTACATTAAGAAGGTTTGTGGTCTGCACTACTGTGGCAGGACAGGTAGCTTACATTCTTCTAAAGTGGGAATTGCTGATTGAAGGCTCAGTGTCTGCTATTCCAAAAGTGTATTAGTTCTGGTTTAAGCTCTAGGGCTTCAGGTCAGTTATTCTACATTAAGAAGGTTTGTGGTCTGCACTCTTTTGGGAGGAGAGTCTGGATTCTGACCTTCTGAGCTGGGAATTTCTGGTCACAGGCTTATTGTGCCTGCTTATTTGAGCTGTTTCTTTCTGAAATTGGTGCACCTTGTTGCTGTAGCATAGACCAGATTCAGGCCTGCTGAATTTAGCTTTGTTTATATAACTTGAGCACTGATTCTGGCCATCTTTTTTTTGGAGAAGGTTCCCCTGCATCCTAGTGGCAGGAGTGTGCAGTTAGAACTTGTCTGATTGAAGACTGCTGGAACAGGGCTCAGTTTTGAGCTTTTTTCTGGTTAATTGGGTAACTTGTTTAAATCAGTATCCTTTTCTGTGCATTTAAAGTGTTTTTTTTAAATTGTATCTGCTTTATTTTCTGAAAAAAGACAAAAAATATAAAAAAATACTTGTTTCCCAACTTTCTAAGCTAGTATAGTCCATTTTTCAGGTTAGTGCTGAATTCAGGGCTGTGTTACAAGACTCTGTGTTTGCCCATACCTTACTTGGATAGAAGGAAGTTTCTCTGTTCACCTGTAAGAGAGGGGAGCTTTGAGCAGCCTATCTGTCCCTGGAGGAGTGGCATCAGCCCAGAAATTAGTAGCTTACTTTATTTTATTTTTTCTGTTACCTAATTTTTTCACTGAATAGTGTGCTGTGTGTGTCTCTGCAGTTAGTTCTCTACCCACCCTCCCTGTTCTTGTCTTGGTGTTAGTGTTAGTGGCTCTGGAATTGCCTGCCCTCCTGTAAGTCTGTATTTGAACACTCCTCCTGGGTCCTTTTCATTTGTTCACTTTTGGGCTAATTTCTATCTCTTTCATTTCCCTGCTATAAAAAACGCATTTGCCCAGTTTTGTGAGCCGGGCATTGCCGGTTAGCTAGGGTATAGCTATTCCCAGCTCCACAAAGTCTCCTCTTTAATTTTTCCCTTGGAACTAGACAAACTTTCAACTTAAGCACTCAAACCATTCATTTCTCAACCCAGCACTTGCTCAAAACTCATAGCAAGCACTTATAAACCCTAGCACTAGACCCCCCCCTATACTGTACAGAAGGACAAGGCTTTCTATTCGACCTTACCAGCCAATCAGTAAAACAGTTCAGTGTACCTATACAGGCATGTCCAAAGGGCAGCTTAAGGTGTACTCTCCAGTCCAACTGATGAATCTGGGCATTTTGAGGCAATGTTACAACTGCCTCATGTACACAGACAACCCTCTCCTCCTACCACCAAGCACTAATACATACGAAATATGCAATTATACAGCCAAAGTGGAGGCTAAGCTTTCTCAACCCAAGACTGGATCAGACAGTCAAGATGAGAAGGGAAATACTTGCATCACACCACCAGTCTCACAAAAACCCATTAAACCAGCACCGTCAAAAAACTACCATAAATACACAAAAACATACTTGTAGGCTCAAAATAAAAATCTGCAAAAGCAACAGAGACCTCCAAAGCAGACATTCAAGCAACCTCCACCCCCCCCAACAAAAAACATGAAAAACATACTTCACAAAACCAGTGTGCCATGCAATCACAGCCCTTAAGGCAAAATAACATACCCAACACACTAGTAATAAGTGACTCTATAGTCAGGCACACTGATGTCCCACTCACTAGGCTGAACAAGGAGAAGGTTACTGTTAGCTGCCTGTCAGGTGCCAGGATCCACCATATAACACAAGCACTCAGGTCACTTCAGAACAAGTACAGATATGACTCTGTCATTGTCCATGTTGGTGTGAATGACCTGAGCCTTATCTCCCTGGACTACATGAAAAGAGACATGGAAGAGCTCTCTGATCACGTAGCCCAGGCCAGTATGACCCTGACCCTGAGTATCATCCTGCTCTCACCAAGAATGATACCACAGTATAAAGAAAACATTATCAATTTCAACAATTGGCTAAGTTTCTGTTGTCATTCAAAGGGGATCCAGTGTCTGTCCACCTGGGATGACATGCTCGATAAGCCTTGCTGCTTCGCTAAAGACTGCTTGCACCTGTCACCCTTAGGCTTTCGGATACTGGCCAAGGCTCTTGCCACCCCTATAGTGCCTTTTTTAGGCAAGGCTCAAAAAACAAACCCACCACCGTAAATAGCACAAGTAACAAAAAACTGAGGGTAATGCTACTCAGTGCCAGAAGTCTAAACCTCAAAATGCACGCACTCAAGGCACTCCTCAGTATGGAGAAAATTGATATATGTGCAGTAACAGAAACCTGGTTTAAGGCTCCAGAGAGCACCCCAGCACTATCAGGCTACAACTCATACCATACATTTCGGCCACAGAATCTGGACTGAAATACAAAAGGTGGGGCCGTATCCATATTCATCAAGAGTACCCACACCTCCAGGTTAGTGGCACAGCACAATGCTTCAGAGATCATCCACGTGCAACTAACAATGGTCAAAACTGCAATTCAAATTGTAGCTTGCTACAGATCACCCACCATGTCCCAGGACCCCCATTCCGCATTTCTGGAAACACTGGGAAACATAAAGGTCCTACCAAACACCCTAATATTGGGTGATTTCAATTACCCAAACATTAACTGGGAGAACTACTCAAGTTCTAACTCCCTTGTCCAACATTTCCTAGAATTTATAAACTCAAATGCCCTGGATCAACTGGTCAACACTCCCACCAGAGGTGACAAAATATTGGACCTGGTCATCACCAACATGGGCAACTGGTGTTCCACACCAGAGGTCAACCCCTCGCTGGTTAGATCTGACCATAAACAAATCACTCTGAATATCCACATTCCGCCCCCACCCCTGGTCAAGAAACCACCGTGAAAAACTTTTCAAAAGCAAACTTCACGTTACTTAAGACCGAGGTGGAAAGTTTCAAAGCCCCCATACTAAAGGATAACGCTGTCCAAGCTGCAAAATCCTTTACTAATGCATTCTACGGGCATCTACAAGAATGCATGGATTGTGCTCTCCCAAGCAAAACCAATACTCACTCCTCCAAGAAAAGGAAACCAGTCTGGTGGAAACCTGCCATAAACAAGCTATACAACAGAAGGAGGAAAATAATACAGAAAAGAGCAAAATCCAAAGAAGGGAAGACATCCCTAATCAGTATCAGCAAGAAACTACGATCCCTCATAAAATCATCCAAGGCTATCTTTGAAAGAAAAATTGCCAAGGACTCCAAAGATAACCACAAGTCATTCTTTAGCTATGTCAAAAATCTAAGTGGCAATGCTCAGATCTGTTCGGAAATAGTGCGGAATGGCAAAAAATACACTGAACCGACCGATATCTCCAACATCCTGACAGAGAGGTTCAGTGCAAACGTCACCCCCCCTCACCCCCAAAAGGGCCCATAACCATACCAGAAGAATGTAGAGCCCCTGAAATCACAGACACTCAGGTTAAAACAGCCCTCTCCAAAGCCAAAAACACAGCATAAATTGGACTGGACAGTCTCCCAGGCTGCGTCCTACAAGAGCTCAAAGATGAACTAACCCCTCCCTAAACACACTGTTCAAACTCAGCCTCTCCACAGGCTACATACTCATACAGTAGCACACAGCAATGGTTATTCTGCTCCACAAAGGTGGAGCCACAACTGACCCCGAGAACTATCACCCTATAAGCCTGACTTGCTTGGTCTGCAAGACTATGGAGTGCATCATCATGGAACTCATTAACAGAGACATTGGGAACCTCCAAACACTGGACCCGACCTAGTTCAGCTTTGTTAAGGGTACATCATGCCTCCTAAACCTGATGGACTTCTTTGAGACTGTTACCAAGGATATAGACGAGGGAAAGATGAAGTTTGCACAGAACCTGTCTGCCAGGATGTTGGTGATATTTGTCAGTTCAGTGTATTTTGTGCCATTCTGCACTAACTCCGAGCAGATCTGAGAGGATCTGAGTATCTGGACCTCGCAAAGACCTTTGACACCATTCTCCATTCTAGTATTATAGACAAGCTCACCAGCCTGAACATAAACCCCTATGCCACAAGATGGGTTGCCAACTGGCTCATGGACAGAACCCACATGATGAGATTTGCGGGAGCTAGGCCCAACTCTAAACCAGTTACAAGTGGCGTTCCCCAGGGCTCAGTCCTAGGACCCCTCTTGTTCGGTATATACTTCTCAGAGGTACAGGCAAGCACAGGAGGACTATGGCTGATCAAGTTCACAGACGACTGCAAACTAGGGGCTATAATTGACTCTCTGGCTGACACAGACATCCTCCAAAAGGGTCTCACTGAGACGGATACCTGGTGTCAAAATCATGGCCTCAAACTAAATGCCAAAAAGTGCATAGTCATCTCCTTTGGAAAAGACAGAGTACCCACAAACTGCCACATAGGTGGTAGTCCCCTAAATACGCAAGACGTAATAAGGGATCTAGGGACCCAAGTAGATAGTAATACCTCCTTTGATAATCACATTGCCAAAGTGGTTAGAAAATCCTTCTATGTGGCCCACCTAATCACAAAAGGGTTACTGTGCCCCTCTACTCATCACTCATCAGACCCATCATAGAGTACAATTCCCCATTTGGGATGTACCTTACAAGACACCTGCAACAGCTGGAAAGACCACAGAAGTACCTCAGCAAGAGGATTACTGGCCTCAAATAGATGCCCTATGCAGCTAGACTGAAGAAACTCCAGCTGTACTCGGTTGCATACCGCCTACTCAGAGGTGATCTCTGCCTGATATACAAGGCCATGTCCAACCCAGAATTGATGGACATGCTCCACCTAAAGAAAACCATACCCCTCGAGCCACATGCTCTAGGGATCTAAACCTCACCACACCAATAAATAGGATGTGCTGGAGGGATAGATTCCTGTCCCAGTGACTTCCCATGCTTTGGAACAAGATTCCAGTCTACATTAGGCAGAGCTTCTCACTAACAGTCTTAAACAGAAACCTTGACGAGTGGATGGGAAACAGAAAGTTTACCCCGGGGATCACTTCAGTCTCTCTGCTGGACAGAGCCACAGGGAACTAATTTAAGGGGGCGGTGAAAGCCAACACATTCTGGCTAGATTTACAAATGCCTTCGGGCAGATAGCCTAGTACCTACCTATGAACCTATGAACCTATAAAATAACAAATGCTAAATTAAAATGCAAATGACCAAAAACAGTATAAAGCTGTCCCTACCCAACTTCTATGAAACTGGACTGAAAAAGTAGCTTATGAATATTTTGCTCTGAATCTAACTGCAGTCAGTCCTCATGTCCCTGTACCTTCAAGTACTGCTAGCAGAAATCAGTAGAGGTTTGTAGACTCTGAAAAGCAATTTATGTTTGCGCTCTTGTGACATGACACTTCTGTTTTGTTACAGGTCATAGGGGTACATTGTCAAATCATCATTTAAGCTTACAGTAAAAGGATTGTTAGTAATTCAGCAGGAAAGCACAATGTGAAATGAGGAATTTTGCAATCCATTCTGCAACATGTACAGACTGGCGTATGATCTAGGATCTGCATGCATAAGTACTAATGTCCAGTACATGAATAGAAAAGACAACGTTGCTCATGGTCTGTAGTAGTTAACAGATATCTGCATGGCAAATCTCATCATTAATGTTTACTTTTCTATTTGAATTGAGACTGCCACTTTCTATAATTTAGATTGCTCAACATATCTGGAAGCAAATCTGGTCTTCATATAAATGTTCTGCTGTAGAAATATGCATTGAGTTTCTGAAATAGAGCTGTGTAGTATTAAATATAAACTACACATAGCACTAATTTTGTTTTTTATTCTGTTTGTGCAGGGTGTGATCCTATTCCTGTGAAGTACCTTGAATGGAGTAATATAGAAGCTATTGTAGCTGTGGTCTTCTCCTGTCTAGGAATTCTGGTTACTATGTTCGTTACCCTCATTTTTGTGCTGTACAGAGACACCCCTGTAGTAAAGTCATCTAGTCGTGAACTATGTTACATCATCCTGGCAGGAATTTTCCTTGGCTATATTTGTCCATTTACTCTGATTGCCAGGCCTACTGTCCCATCTTGCTATTTGCAACGCCTTTTGGTTGGCCTGTCATTAGCAATGTGCTATTCTGCTCTGGTGACCAAAACCAATCGGATTGCCAGAATACTGGCTGGGAGTAAAAAGAAGATCTGCACAAGGAAACCACGGTTCATGAGTGCCTGGGCTCAGGTTGTCATTGCTTCTATTCTGATCAGCTTACAGTTAGTATTAGCTGCCACACTTGTCATTATGGAGCCACCAATGCCAGTGTTGTCGTATCCCAGTATTAAGGAGGTCTTCTTAATCTGCAACACAAGTAACATGGGTGTTGTGGCGCCCCTTGGATACAATGGACTCCTCATTATGAGCTGCACTTACTATGCCTTCAAAACCAGAAATGTGCCAGCAAATTTCAATGAAGCTAAATACATTGCTTTTACAATGTACACCACCTGCATAATCTGGCTGGCTTTCGTTCCTATTTATTTTGGAAGCAACTACAAAATAATTACAACCTGCTTTTCTGTAAGCTTAAGTGTGACAGTGGCATTAGGATGTATGTTCACACCAAAGATTTACATTATTATTGCCAAGCCAGAACGAAATGTACGCAGTGCATTCACAACCTCGGATGTTGTCCGCATGCATGTGGGGGATGGGAAAGTGGCCTGCAGGTCTAGCAGCTTACTCAGTATTTTCAGAAGGAAGAAACCCAATACAGGGAAAGCAAGGTATTTGTAACAATTATTGTTTTTCATTATGATGAGCATTTTACAGCTGGTTCATTTAGCATTCTTCCAGTTTATATTACAATGTAGTAATAGTAGCTTTTACTGTAGATTCCTGACTGATCAAATGAAACCATCATATGAGGAATATAATATAAATAAAGCATCAATATTTCTTTAACAAAGCTCTCTGCGACTATCAGAGATGGCAATACATTGGAGGTGTCTGTGAAGGTAACTATTCCTGGGGTGTTGTCTGTTTTTGATAGATAGATAGATGCTCATTAACCACGTACATGATTTTATCACAGCTGGAGTCATTGTTTTGTATTTTTGTTTATAGACACTCAACACTGGTCTCATGACATGTTAACAAACTGTGGCCTTCTCTGACATTTATTTGTCTCTTTTTAAATGAATAACTGAACTCACTGATGGATCTTTTCATTCAAGACTTGAACCAAGTCCCAGTACACCTGACAGTTCAATTTGCAGAGTCTGCATGTCCTCCCTGCATTCACATGGGTTTCTTCCTGGTACTCTGGTTTCCTCCCACATTCCAAAGACATGTGTCTGGAGCATTTCTCCCTGGGCATCTGCTGAAAATGGGCTCTGTCCCAGTCGGACTTTCCCAGTAAACAAATGTTAAATAAATAAATAAAATATGGGGGAGGACCTGCACAGAAGAACATAGATCACAGACTTTGTGCCAGTGGTGCAAAACATAGCACTAGGTGATTCGGTTGTGTTGATTAATGTTACCAAATGGCCATGGGTATTTGCTGATGATAAGCAAGTTGAGGATGTGGCCTACTTTGACATATGCCAGGGACCCATACTAACAGTGAGAGAGGTGTACATGCCCTGTTGGCCAATTTGTACCTACCATAAAATCTAGAAGTCTTGGATTGCTAGGTTACTGGCTGGCTAGACAGTTTCCAGTTTCCAAGCTTGGGTTACCTGGGATAGCTCTGTTGAGGAAAAGCTGGATGCAAAACCAATCAACCTGCTAAACATGAACTAAGAATTGCTACACTCAATGTAGGTTCACTTACAGGGTGGAGCTTGTAAGTGGAAGATATGATGGTAAGCAGGAGGCTAGACATCCTATGCATCCAAGAGATAAGATGTAAGGGCAGTGCAGCAAAGCCACCTGGCCTGTGATCCAGAATTTACTACTCAGGTGGGGGAAAGACAAGAAATGGTATGGGAATTGTGGTGAGGGAGAGGCTTCAGAAGACAATGAGGGATGTAATCAGAATTAGTGACAGGCTCATGGCAGTCAGGCTCCAGATTAGGGCTAGATAACTATTTATAATCTCAGTGTATGCACCACAGCAGGGCTGGTAAAGTGACAAATGAGTGCATTCAGACAGCAGTTGTATGATCTACTAGATAAAGCAGGACAGCATGAGTTAGTTTTGATAATGGGGACCTGAATGCAGATATCAGGACAGAAAGAACAGGATGTGAGGACTGTCTAGGTCCATATGGGTGCAGCAAAAAGAATAAAGGAGAGGCCGTTCTAGACTTCTGTCTGGCAACGCATGGTTCAGTAAGGAGACAGTCACAAGATCCCATACAAAAGTTTCCAACATGCAACTCATTTATACTTCCTCCTAGTAAGGAAAGGGCACTGGGGTAAAATTAGTAATTGCAAGCTCATCTCCAGTGAAATGGTTGGCAGACAGAATACACCACTGATTGCCACATACAGGCAGTGGTCAGAGAAGGTTCTAAGGTTAACAGAAACTAGGCTGTAGACCTGGAAGTTGATTGAAGGGAAAGCACAAGTGTTTAAGGAATTACTCAGGACTCTAGCACTTCAGGTAGAACAGGAAATATTTGAAGCTGATATAGAATGGCAGTGCCTCAAAACAGCATGTGTGAGGACCACAGAATAGATATGTTGCTGAGCCAAGTATGGAAATAAGGTGCATAAAGAAAGCTGATGGTGGAAGGCAGAAGTCCAGGAAGCTATAAAAAGAAAGAAGGAAGGAAGGAAGGAAGAAGGGAAGGAAGGAAGGAGTGCGGGAAAAAGTGGGACATAGAAAAGACAGATGGCAATGAAGCAAAGAACAAGGCATCAGAGGAACTCTACTGTATCAGGCTGCAAGGAAAAGACAGACTGATAAAGAAGCTAGTCAGACACTCTTGGAATGTGGGCAACAAAGTGCTCACCAATATTTCCAGCCGCTTCTGAATGAAGAAAACCCCACAGAAGTTGTACTGCCCCAGAAATAGTGTACAATGAGAGAAGTAGAGGAGGAGCCCACCATAGAAGGAATAAGAGCAGCACTAAGAAAAATGAAGTCAGGGAAAGCAGCAGGCTCATATAAAGTCACGGCAGATATGATCAAGATGGTGGGTGATATAGGGGAGAAATGGCTCCTGAGGGTACTCATAGCAGTATGAAGAGAAAGGCATGACCAAATGATGATAATAAGCATATTAGTGCCAGGGTACAAGAACAAAGGGGATATCCCAAGTGTCAGCATTGCAGACCTACCAAACTCCAGTCACACTGCGTGAAAGTTTTAGAGAAAGTGATTGATAAATGAATACACAGACTAGTAAAACATAACGTGGCAGATGAGCAGTTCTGATTCGGATCAGATGTAGTACAACTGACCCAAGGTTTGCAGTGAGACAGATAAATGAGAAGAAGCCAGAGATGAGGAAAGAGTCCATTCCTAGACTTAGAAATAGCATATAACAAGGTCCCAAGAAAGCTGATTTTGGCAGTCCTACAGTGGTTCAAAGTCCTAGAAATACTGGTAGAATTAGGGCAGGCTATGTACATGGACCCACTGACTCTAGTATGAACAGTGTTCAGTCTCACAGATGTGGTTCCCAGTGGGTGTGAGTGTGCATTAGGGTTCAGCTCTGAGTCCATTGATGATCATACTGTTGATGGACTGCAGTAGCAAACAGGTCAGAGGGGACAGATCAAAAAATGGCTGTATGGGGATGATGTGGCATTACAGGCAGACTCTGAGCAAGAACTTCAGCAAAGGATTGGGGAATGAAATGCAAAACTAAACTCACATGGGATGAAACTTTGTATAGATAAGACAGTTACAATGTCCACAAATGTGGAAACTTGGAAGAATCTGAGAGTTGAGATAGAAGAGAAAATAGTAGAACAGGTTAGCAGCTTCAGGTATCTAGGAGGGGTGATTAAGGGGGAAGTCTTAATGAGAAAGCTAAAGCAAGAATCAGAGGGGCTGCAACCAACTGGCACTGAGTGTCTGTGGTGGTGAATGACAGAAGAGTACCAAAGAACCTGAAAAGTAAGGTATACAAGACAGTGGTGTGACCAGTACTAACGTATGGTACAGAAACCTGGGCAATAAGAACAGATCAGCTCAGGAAGCTAGAGGTGATGGAAATTAAGTGCCTGAGATGGGGGCCAGGATGCACACTGTAGGACAGATTTAGAAATTAGTATATCAGACCAGAAGCTAAAGTAGCACAATTTCAGAGGACATCGAAGAGAACAGCTTACAATGGTTTGGGCACATGTGTAGAAAAGCAGAAGACAATCTGATGAAGAAGATTTGAGGCAGACAGGAAGAAGGCAAAAGGAAACCAGGGTGTCCAGCAAAGAGATAATGGATTGTGTGACAGAAGACTTGCAAAAGTCAGGTATGAGTGTCGAAGGCAAGAGAGTGGCACTGAATAGAGAGAAAGATGGTGACGGTTGACACAACACCATGACCCAAGTAGAAAATGGGGAAACATGGTTGATAATGATATCTTCACTAGATATTCTAAGTAGAGAACATGTCCTAGAGATGTACCCGAACCATTGCTTCAGAAAAAAGTTAGCAGGCTGCACCTCATCACTCCTCTTCTACTTTCTTCATTAAAAATAAATGTTTTAAAACCTTTGCAAATCATAGCATGTTTACTCAAAGCATTTGTAGATAATTTTTTCTTAATGTCATTTAACTGTTCTCTCATTCTAACAAGTAACTTTCTGGTAGTTTTAACAAAATGCTTTGCATGTGTAGCAGTAGCCAGATATAGTACTCTCTGAAATATAAGTATAACATCCCATAGGACAAAAAATTTCCCTCATACTATTCAAAACAATATTTTTACTGTTATTAATATGCCTGTACTTGTGACATTCTTTGCAGGTATAAATCCCATAGTTTTTCTCCTATCTCATTAATTTCTCTTTTTCACAAATCTCTTCAATGTTCCCACTTCTTTTATCTTAAGGGGGGGGGGCACTCACAATGGCTCTGCTTAAGTCTGAGTTACCTTGGATAATAGTGTCTTCAATGGAAGTAGAGTCAGTACTATAAACTGAGCACTCTAATGTGTAATGTCTATCTTTATTGTTTATTTCTACAATTTGGCTCACCTCAGTGTCACCCCTAAATGTTGATTGATACTAACTTTTCCTTTTTCTTCAATTTCTTTTAAATTTTGATTAATGGAATTTTCTTCATGCTCTCTTTCTATAAATAAATTCTCAAGTGTCTATCATGACCCATGAATCCTTTATTCTTCGACCCTTAATAACACCTTAATTCAAAAATTGTGGGTGTCCAGTCTTTTTGTGCAGGTAAATATTAAGATATTTTGGTTTCCTGTAAATACTTGAATCAGTGATATTCTCCACTTCATTTTTTGTAACAAGAAAGTTAATTTCCTGCACTGACCAGTTAAAGGTGAAATTTAAAAAAGCCATTGTTCCATTAAGATACCTAACAATATTCAGTAAATTCCACTTGTTTTCCTTTCCACATTAAACAATATAATCTACGTAATGTTTATAAAGAAGTGATGTGCTCTTGAAATTTGTTGTTGCCCCGTACTTCCAACTCCCATTGTGTCATCATTAAGTTGGCATAAGAAGGGGCCATATTAGTCTCCATCACCACTCCCTTAAGTTGATGAAACAGTTTTTCCTATAATATTAAAAACATTTTCTAAAACTAACCCCAAAAAGTACAGTACATTTCTATTGCTTGGCACTCTCTCACCATCTCTATCCCTTTATCTAATGGAATAAAGGCATACAGAATACAGCATTGTAACCAAATGAATAATTTTATCAGTGAATGTGCATATAAAATTGTTACAGATTATAGTATAATATACAGTAGTACAGCTGAAAACAGACATACTGTGCAGTTAAACAAGTGCTATTATTTTGTATCACATTTTCAGTAGACAAATCATGAGTCCTGCTGCTAATAACATTGTTCCATAATTAATAACACAAACTCATAGCATATGGCTGCAGAGATATTATAGTACTAAGGCAAGACTGGAGGACCATCTGACTTGACAAGTATGGAAAAAATAACATTTTAAATTATGTAATTACAGTAAGCATTGTGAACTACAGGAAAAATATATTTCGGACACAAAGTACTTATACAGACACTAGTTACCTAGCAAAACAAGGTATATTCAAAGAGCAATCCCTTAATGTCATCAAAGGCAAATGTATTAACAGACCAAATATCATCTAAAGGGTCAACAATGACATGAGACCAAAAAATAATAACATAGATGTGAGAAAACTGTGATGTACCCCATGAGGTAATCATAGTGAGATGACATAAGTGACAACTCTTGGGAAATAATCTCCCCCAAACAGGGATATGCAGTTATTTTTTTAATAAAAAACTGGTATTGATAATGTAAGAGAAAGGAGTGAGACTGGTATTCAAATTGTAGGATGGTGCTGATTAAAAAAATACCTATCTGCTACTGAAGAATGTTATAAGTGGATAAAAAGTGTGTCAAAAGTAGAATTGCATTTTTTTCAGGAGATTAAAACGTCTGGTTGTGCAAAAAAAACTATGACTGTGGAAGAGGGAATATATGATAAAAGTGAAAAGAAAATGCAAAACTGGCAAAAGATACAGGCAGCATCATATTCCTTTGGTAAGTTCTCTCCCTCATAACTCCATGGTCCAGAGTTCATTCCTGATTGCTGTTCACTGTCTCTGTGGAGTTTTCTCTGAGGACTCTGGGTTCCTCCCACTGTTTAGAAGCATTTGGGAAAGGCAATTTGCAGTCCTCGTAACCAAGTTTTCACACCTGTGTGGAATATACTTGTAGTTGTTTCTTACCTTAGTTTTATAGTAAGGGAATTTCAGTTGCAGGATTGAGAGCAGAAAGAAATACAGTCATTTTGTTTGCTGTTGCTTCATATAATCAAGCAAGCAGGAAATTTTGCAGCTAACATCTGTGGAGGTGGTCATGTCAGGACAGGCCAGTGGGCAAGAGGAGCAGTTATTAGTAAAGGACTTTATGGGCTGATATTAACTGGGTGAGCATAAGAGTCATTGCAGGTTCAAGTTGTATATACTGACAGAGATACAATTGTGCAGTTTGGTGCAGCTCTACTGTATAGCAAACTTATCCACTCCATGGTAGTACGGTGGATCAAACTGCCTGAAACGTTGATATAGAGTATGGCTGTGAACATCAGTGGGGAAAAAATAATTCAGCCCTGGCTGTTTTGGTTTTAACTATATCAGTCATGAAACCTTTGTTTTATATATCCAATCTGCTGTTTTTTGGATTGTTTGGACCTGTCCCTCACATATAATTTTGTAGTCATATTAAGTTTCCAAACATTGATAGACATGACAACTTTATTCATAGTCTGCCTTAATAACATAATTTGAAGAGAAACAAGAGTGCCTCTTGTTTTAGCACACAAATATTATTGATGTTATTTTGGCTGTATCTAGAAACAGTTCTTAGTCATATTACCTAGGATCTAGCTTATTAAAAAACTGTATGTTCTGCCTTACTTCTAATTTTGTACTACCCAGAGAGAGATAGAGAAGAGTAAAGCTGGCATATACTGTAAGAGGTGAGAGTCAGAACAAAAGCTGCATGTATAATTTACAATGTCCACTATACGTGAGAATTACCTTTAAATGAGATGATGTAGCCTGTTCTTATATAGCAATATATTACCTGCCCAGGAAGGAGAACATAAACCTGTTAGGACTTTGAGACTCCATGCCAGGTTAAGATAGCTTGCTAATATAGAAGGGGGAGGGTGACCAGTAGATGCCTCAGGTAGGTCCAAGGACAATGCATCAGTATGTCTGAATCTCTTTTTTTAAATCTTTTTGTGACCCACACACCTGCTGACAATCCAGCCACTACTGCCACTGCCCCTTTGTTCTCTTAACAGAACAAAATCAGTCCATGGTAAGGTGTCCACACAGGCAGCCATGAGGAGAATATATTATATATGGCCCTAGCCCCACTACCAGGTAGCTAACATGGGCTCCAGCGAAGTGCTATGTTGTCTTACTGATATGCATATGATTGCACATACATGCTCACTGTCACTACACTACTGCAGTATTAACTACTGCATATGTTCAATGTAGCTGTTTTACATACCTACAGAATATTTCTGTGGTAAAGATGTGTGGTAAACTTTTGGCACATTTCATTCCTCAGACTAATAAGGGCATTGTCTGCACTTAGGGTGTGCATTTAGAAGATATTTGTGATGATGCCTTCTGTAACGCACACTAGGTATCGAATGAAGGAGAGAAGCACCTTACCGGCTGCTGTGTAAGTGCAGTCTAGTGAGCTTGTTACCATGAGATGACCTATTACTTTATAGAGTGATTTATTGTGGCTCATCATTCCTGGTTACAATAATATACTCCCCAGCATGGCAGCGTAATATAGACAAGCAATATGTTCTGTAGCCTCACTGCAGCTGCCTTGGTTATGCTTAGTGCATCATCTCATCCTTCTGTAAAGGCCTCTTTGGCTCCTTCCTGAACACCATGACATTCCAAACATGTTGTCTTTTTGGCCTGATGTCTCAATGCTACATGGAAAAATGGTATTACACATCGCTATGTTTGTCCTGCACTGATTAAGGAGTGCCTGATTAATCAGCATTAGGTTATGTATATAGTGCAAAACCGCAGATGACAGTGCAGCGTGGCTGGATGTCTTACAACTAAACCCAGTGCATTCTGTTCACAGCAAATATGCACTATACCATCTGTACTTGTGTTTCTGTTCACTTCTGCATGAAATAACATTTGAAAAAATTAAGAGAACATTTTGCTACACAATGTGCCATGCATTTTGTGATTTTTTTTGCTGTTCACAAATCTTGCACAAATCATTGATATCCTCATTGGAGCATGTTTTGCCTTATTCAGTTGTACAATGATTGCACAAGACATCTAAAAATAGAATTAAAAAAGCACTCAATTCAATCAACACTCAATCAAATGCATACACTTTCAAACTACTACCACAAAATATACACACACACACCCCGGGATTTATGAAGCTCAGCAGAAGGATGGTTTTAGCCTTGTGCCAAGAGTCCTTATTACAGATGGTGCAGCAGTACCATATGAATATGTATGAGGGAGTGCCGCCCCACAGGAAATGTGTGCAAGTGCAGGGGGCGTGTACAAGTGCTCTACGGAGGCATAAACATGCCCTGACAGTTGCACAACCTACTATGCTTACTATTAGAGCCTGCCTCTAATAGTAAGTCAGTAATTCAGTGTCCATGGATACCGAAATGTATGCTAAGCATACAAGAGTGTCCACGAACAGTGAAATAAAATCGAAGTAGTAAACACCCAAGCATGTAATGGAATGTTGAGCCCCGTCCCTAGAACTTTCACAATTAGATTCCCCGTGTCCCTATTATACATTTGTATTGCTGCAATATCGAAAGTGTAAATAAAGCACAGCGTGTTTGCACGTCGCTGCCCTTCACCGAGCATAGCTGACACATCAAAATTATTCAAATAGAGAAAAACATGCGGAATCAACATAAATGTCAATAGTGTAGTGTTTAGAGCATCTGCCTAGTAAACAGGCATTCACGGTTCGAGTCCAACCGTAGCACATATCATTTTCCATGTGGAATGAATGACGTTTTGCTGTAAAACTGACATGAGTTTTGCATGAGATTTTTAACTAAATGTCATTCAAAGTGGTACTGTTATAATGAATAAGGCACTAGTAAGCACAAATAAGCAGCAGTAAACATATATAAGTACCAGTAAGCAAGTCTGAGTGCACTTGCATGGGTGTAAGCAGTGCCCAGCATAGGAAATGTATATAAGTATGTACAGATATATAATATATATATATATATATATATATATATATATATATATATATATATATATATATATATATATATATGTATATATATGATGAATAAACGTCGTAACAATAAAGCATACAAAAGGAATGAGAAGCGAATCAACAGCAACCCCAGTATTATATAGTGCTGTCAGCATATGTCATATCAAGCTGGTCAGGAGTGAGCAAAGCGCTGCTACTCACACCACAGGCAGGATACAGCGGAAGTAACACTGATGATCTGTTAAGTCTACTTTACAATCAGGGGGTAGTCTGTGGTGGGACTACCCAAAAATTGATAGGATGTTTGGCCATCCGACCATTACACAAGCAAGGGCAGGTATGTTCAAGGACTAAATGGTGGGAGAGCCTGAGAATACATGGGTTGGGATACCATACGTGTAGGGCCCCTAATGCTCGGGAGAGTGAAATGTGTGGAGGTGTGTCATGGCTGCGATAGCAACTGGACAATGGATGGTATGCTTATATGTTGAACTCAGGTGGGGTGGGGGAACTATGGGTATGAAATTATGGATCCAGGCATGTCAGGGTTGGATGGGCTGGTTCTAACTGGACCGCCTCAGCGAGTGCGTTATAAGTATATATGCATACACACATGCATACATCTATATGTAGAAGTACATTCTCTGTAACACATTCATTCCATTTGCAGACATAAATAACATGAATGTGCCCTTACAAACCTCGACAGTAGATAGAATAATAGGCTATGCATAATAGGGAAGGGATGAAAATGCTAAAACACAGAAGTGTGTACAATGTCCAAAGTCAGTGCTGTGCTGAAAAAATTAAATGTGAGGACTTTCTCACACATAGAATCATTCCTGTGATCTGCCTGCTACGGCAATGCCAATTACTAAATCGGTCTATTTGTAAAATAATTACGCCAAACTCATACATAATTAGGCTCTCATGTGTAACGTATGTGTTACCACATAGTCATACTTATTAATTTATTGTAGTGTCATGTTAACAGAAGTAAGGATGTAATGAAGTATAGAGTCTAATCTTGAAATAAAGACATGCGTGTCCCATGTGGAACAACCCAAAAATTGCGAATAGTGTCCTTTTGGTTGCTCATGTCACCAATGTTTGTGGACTAAAAGTTTGGGATTTCTGAGGATATGTGGAGTGAGTCAACTGATGGGATGGGTCTACAGGAGTAGGGAGTGGCCAATGTGTAGTGGTGTGGATACACAGCGAATCCAACTGGAGAATGGATGACTGCAGTGTTAGTGAGGTGTTGAGGTGGGTGTTTGGGGAACCAGGAGTCATGGGTATATGGGTATATATGCAAATGAAGCAGCACAGCAATAGTGTATTGGTTAGAGCATCCGCCTAATGAGCAAACATTCCCATTCCAAATCCCACTGCAGCACATACCATTTTCCACCGGTAATCTGTACATGAACATATTTTGACATCTGTCCACTGTATAACCTGCAAAATAACAATTAAAAGTGAACTGGAGTGAAGTGTCAGTGTCATAATGAATAAGGCATAGTAAGCAGGTTTATGCATATATAAACACCAGTAAACGTGTGTAAGTGCGTTTGCGCGGGTATGCATTGCTTTACAGACACACATTTACAAATATATATATATATATATATATATATATATATATATATATATATATATATATATATATATATATATATATATATAAATATATATATATATATATATATTTATACATATATATATATGTCTAGTTGCAGACATATACATATACGTGTATATATATATATATATATATATATATATATATATATATATATATATATATATATATATATGTGTGTGTGTGTGTGTGTGTGTGTGTGTGTGTGTGTGTGCGTAGATATACACAGATATACAGCTATGGTAGGAAACAGCACACAAGAATGACATATGTTCACAGGCTATGCCAATGGAAGTGAGGGGCCCAAGCAAGAAACATGAAACATGTAGCATGACCTTCCACCCCCCCCCCCCAGACACAGGAAACATACACAAAAACCCGCAAACAATGTAAATAGTCCACTGCTCCCAGACCACAGGCAGGATACAACCGGTGGGGGGGTACACAGTGCACCCGTGAAATCTAATCTTGGAACACAGACAGGAGCGTCCGTTGCGGAACACCCCAAAAATTGACATAAGACCAAAAGAAGGTAATATGCCAACCATTCTGGCTGGGGTGTGTACATACCCGGAATACAATGGTGGAAAGCTTGATGACCCATGGGTCGAGACAATGTATGACATGGGTCCCATGAAGTGGAGAGTGGGCAGCGTGTACTGGTGTGTACAGACCCAAGCAGGACCCAGAGTAAGGATGGGTGTTGTAGAGGAGGTGTGGGTGGGGGGACTATGGGTAGCTAGGTATGGGTCTAGGTGTGCAGGTGTTGGCTAATGTGGGCCTATATGGATAGTCCCAGGGATGTAAGCAAAAGTGTTCATTGGGCAGAGGCGTCACCCATTGCAGCAAAGTGTAATCTACATGGCAAGGAACGGAATAACCAGATGTAGGTGTATATATGCAGAGGTATGTGTGTGTATATATCTACCCATAGCAACATAGAGATATACCTCTCCCTCTCCGTAGTACAAATGTATACATACAGAGACAGAATACATATACATACCCACATATAGATATATACATATGCAGACACCCATAGACCTATATGTTGTTAGATATATATAGACAGCAATATATAAATATATATATGTATGCATACATATACAGATATAGCTGTATATAGTAATGTATATATATATATATATATATATATATATATATATATATATATATATATATATATATATATCTGTAAATATACACATGTATATAGCTAGGATATGATACAGCAGTTATGAATTACATATGTTCACAGGCCGTGCATGGTGAGGGGTCCAATCAACAAACGTGTAACATGTAGCATCAACCCCCCCCAGCTAGGCCAGTGAGACATACAGACACACAATAAAACTAGACACGCCACTGCTTCCCAGACCACCAGCAGGATACTACCAGTTGGATCGACCTGCCAGGTTTAATCTTGAAACAAAGACATTAATGTCCCTTGTGGGACACCCCAAAAATTACTGATCATCGGAGTCAGTCCCTGTAATGATTCATCAAACCAGGCTGTAGACATACACGGATCAGTAGGTTGTGCAAGCCTGATAACCCATGGGTCGACACAATGTATGACATGTGTCCCGACATGCGGAGAGTGGGCAGTATGTAGTGGTGTGTTTATACCCCACCTGCACCCACAGTAACTATGAGTGCTGCAGAGGAGGGGCAGGTGGGGGAACTATGGGTATGCAATTATGGGCCTAGGCATGCAGGTGTTGGCTGGTGCAGTTATATTAGGACTGCACCGGGGATGTAAGTAATATTCCAAAATGGGCATAGCTTATCCCCATACCTCTCAACCCCTAAGAGCAAATCCACTGGACAGGACATAAACCATTGGGGGAACAATTATGGACCATACCTCTCAACTGTCCCTGATTTCCATGGACGTCACTGATTTTGACTCAAATTTTAACTCTGTCCCACTGAATCCCTCCTAAAACTAGTGACTTTTGGAGGAAAGATGGTGAATTACATGTAATGAATAATGACAACAATTAAGAGTTATAAACTTCGTTTACCTCAGGAAATGTGTATTAATTCATATGCTCTGAGTCTGTCAATGTGTCACGTTAATAGCACTAATATTTTAAATGTGCCCCTGATTGTCTCTGATGTTATCATGACTTGTCCCTGATTCAGGTGATATTTGTACCCAATTGTTTGAGAGGTCTGATAGGGACAGAAAGCACATATTCCACTTACAACCTTACAAAGATGATAGAATAACAGGTATGCAGTAGCATGACTCGGCTGAAGGATGTGGGTTCCAAAACTCAATTACTTGTTTGTATTGAATGGTGTCAGTTCCCATGTATTAGCCAGACTGGTGCAGATTGTAAGAGGAACACACCAATAGTATGAATCAAACTCTGAACAGGCCGTGGATTCCGTACAGTCAAATGGCATGCTTACACCTAATGGGCAGCCATTCCCAATACTGTAGGCATGTAATCCAATGTAATAGGCATCACAAGGTAATATCATAGTCCTCACTCCCACCTGGGGTGTGAGTGTCAGATGCAAACACCAAATGTAGTGCATTTGCAAGTGCGGGAGCAAGTGGGTGTAAGCCTGTTTGGCCATCAGTATGCGAGTATCACACTGGTGAATCAATGTAGAGGCAAACTGAGTGTAAGAAACTGTAACTGGAGGTTAACATTGCTTAGATCCACGCAAACCCACGCACACCCACTCACAACTGCTTTAAAGTGCCTTAATCACTCCGTATCCAATGGCCTTGTTCTGCCCAGCAACAAAATAAATTGACCTCTGCAAGGTTCGAAACCAGGACCCCCGCACACCACAGTCAATGTGATTTGCCACTAAGCCATGGCAGATATACAGACATTGGATGTTATCTCAAACATATCATCCAGCACAGTCATTCAACAGTATAGCAAATGTATTCCATCATGTAGATGTATGTGTGTGTGTGTTTATGTCCAGATATAGATACATACATATATATATATATATATATATATCAAGAACATCCCATGTGACAACAAAGCATTAAAAAGGAAAGAAAAAGGAAACACCAGCAATGCCTGTATTATGTAGTGGTGTTGTCCTATGTAATATCGAGACTCCCTCAGACAGACATGTGTCATTAATACATGCAAACATTTGTACATTGGCCAAATACATCACTCTGTGCATTTTATTTACATTAACACAACAGTTCCTGTCCAACCATTATGTGAGAACAGTACTCTTGCAAGGAGCTGTATGCAACATAATCATCATCATGAAAAAGGTAAATGGGGTAACCATAGAGGGACCAGTAGTGCCTTGTGTACAATGGGGTCATCTGCATCATCATGTGTACCTGGAACCTTTAAGAGTCATGTGCATACCAGGATCATGTGACTGAGAGATGGGGTGAGGACAACTGGAGTATGTTGTGATGCAAATTAAAAAGGTTACATGTGTCCAGTGGACACGTGTGTGAAATGGACAGCTGTGTATGGGGCAAATGTTGTTCTAGGAACAGATTGACCTTTTGTTTCCATAGGGTGAGAGTGGGATGTGGGGGAAGGAGAGTAGGTATGCTCGTGGAGGATAGGTTGAGTAGGATGACAGACAAGACAGCATACAGGGTCGGTATATGACACATGTGGGGGGATACACCTTGGACAGGGAGGGGTGTTCGGCAGTCACAAGTCCATGAGCCCCCAGATGGAAACAGTGGGACAGAGGTCCCCACCCATGGGCAGCCACCACTGCACCAATACAGCCGCAAAGGTGGCTGAACTGGGGGCTGTCTAGGAGGGGCAGGCTCACCCTCTAAATGTGACACTCTTCCCTCGAGCTGGTGTATCTGGCCTCAAAACCCCTTATTGAGCCCCCTACGCACCACGTCCAGGACTGTATGACAGTGGACAAGTTCCTGTCTGGACCTGCTTCCAGGGGGGACAAGCCCCATCCTTAGTGATGGTTCCACCAGAAGGTGCTGCAGAGCCAACAGAGGTGGAGGTCCAAGGCTGGGCCCCAGATGTGCTGGTGCCCAGTGGCATGGCCAACTGAAGTGTGACAGGAGATTCCGTCGGGACCTCCAATCCCATACAGCCTATGGTGTTGCAGTTTTAACACAGATATGGCTTAGTAATAGTCAACAGCATTCAGGATTACTTATAACAGCATGCATAGATATGACTATCAACCCAACACAACAGATAGCATACATTTACAGAGGGAGCACAACACATGCATATATACTGCATAACATCTGTACAAAGTGTAGAAGACGTGTGACTGCAGCTATGAACAGTGGCCCATTATTGGCATGTCACTGTGAGAACCTCAGACAGTGACTGTCATACCACTGTTTCATGTGACATATGTCCAATCAGGGATGCGATGGCTGTAACTCTCATCACTATCACCATGTACTGACTGCAATCCTCACACTATGCTTCTGCAATTCACAGATGTGTGTTCAGTGAGTAATGCAAGAAACAAATGGTTCCACACACTGACCAGTCCACAGATGGCCCTACAGAGGGGGGTTCCCTCACAAACAGAGCACTGTCTTGTCAGTTTTAAAACATGCAGAATAGCCATTACCACACACAACTTATTAAACTTGCAGTAGTCTCAATGAAGCATAGCTACACTTACATGCTGTAGTCATGTCTGGCACATCACCCTACTGTCTTTAGGCTATTTCCCACTGTGTATGTTGTTTGAGAAATATCCAGATATCATCTGTGATGCTGTTTACCAAACACCAGATCCAGGTTCCACTCACAGCGACTGTCATGGGCAAACATCAACATGATGTTCCTAGATATTGTACTGTGTTTTCATGTGATTGGCTATGGGAACGTCACCACAGCTGTTCCACATGCAATCAGCTAGAGGAGGATTGCAATAGGTGCAGAGGCCATCACCTGATCATGACCATCACTTACAAAACACAAGCTGCTGCTGAGCAGGTGTACAACTCCACATCCAACAGAGAGTGTGTGGGAGGGACAGACAGAGGCAAAGTACATCAGAGAAGGGCTTGGAGACTAAAACATAAGCATCATCTGTCACGCACCTACCAGTACAAGGGTTCATACCCTTGACTGACTAGCCATTACGATTACAAATGCATGCAGTTACTCCATGTGCCACATAGCTGACATGTTGGTGTGCTGTAAGAACATATATGTGTGCTGGTGAGTGACATCTGCAACAGAGATATAGCAGACATACATTAGGTGTAGCACACATGGCTGTCCACATGAACGGATGTCATTATCAACACAACCACACTGTGTAAGGGACTCAGACACATTGCCACACTTTGCCAGGCTCACAAATACACTTCCTAACTACTTAGTTTGCCACACTGCAGTAATGTACAGATACTACATGCACCACAGGGGATATCCTGAGGTTCTATGGGCTAGGGCATGTGAATGTGTCTGACATCAGTCAGTATGCCAATTGGAGTTATACTGGGTGTGACTGTGGTTGGGAGCATCATACCCCACATGCAGACACAAGGTGCCAGTACTGACATGCATGTGTGCATTGCTTCATGGGTGTGTAGTGGTTGGCTGTGCAAGATGGCTGTACAAGGCTGGGTGAGGGGTAATTCAGTGTGGTTCAGGGATGTAGTGTCTGCAATGTCCCACACAGATGGGTATTGTATGAACTGTCCTGTCATCTTGGTTACCATTATGTATGGCCATTGCTTTGCAATGCATGCCAAGTCTGTGTTTGATAGTCCTTGACATGGACATTGCCTGGGATGTGCACGTCCCATAATAATGTACAGTGACATGTACAAGTGTACCTGGTTTGGCTGGCACATGTTGTGTACACAGACTGTTATCATCAAATATGCCAATACTGGCCTGGTGTGACAGGACCTGCTAATAGACAGCAGGTTGACCCTGCACCTGCATTGATAGCATGATACAGGTATTCTATGGTGTCAGTGGCATCTGTCCATACAGGGCATTTGTGTAAGGCATTGTATGGCCTTTGTGGATCACATTTGATGGCACCACATATGTTGCAGGCATCAAGTGGGGCACATTGTCCGCAATTATGCACCTATTGTACTGCTGGACAGGGTGCCATGTCCTCTGCAGCCCACTGCAATCACACTATGTCTACTATCTGTCATCAATGTGCAGGGTACTAGCAACATAGCGGGATATTCTAGGCAAGCGTGTTTGTGTATGACACATGGGTTCAGAACGTATTCCGGGTAATAGAAGGGTTACATACTTTGTTCACCAGACCTTTTGCCAGATGTAGCGGTATGGCTTGCCAACACAGTCCCTTGGCTGATTGACATCTGTACTCCTCGTGAGGTGGACATTGTGACATATAATATGGACACCATATAGGAAAACTACAAAAAATGCTCCCCAACATGTCCAGTGGTAAGACATTCACAGCCACCTTCACACAGGCTCTGACTGTCAAACACACACCTGCCATGTCTTGAAATATAATCCCTACCTAACTAGTTTATCCCACTACAGCATTATGCACTTACAGCACGCGCTACAGAGATTACTGGGTTATAGTACTTCCAGAGGTGTATTTCTAGGTAGGTGACATCAGCAGGATTGCCAAAACTGAGCATGTGAATTGTAAAGAGTGTGCATACTCTAAAAAGCAGTGTTTCTTTCTCGGGCAGACAGACACACAGTTGGCCAGTTTGGAATAGAATCCCTACCTAACTAGTCTATTACACTACAGCATTACACAGTTACAGCACGTGCTACAGAGATTACTGGGTTACAACAGTCCCAGAGGTTTATTTCTAGGTGGGTGACATCAGCAGGATTGCCAAAGGTGAGTATGTGAATTGTAAAGTGTGTGCATACTCTAAAAAGCATTGCTTCTTTCGCAGACAGACAGACACACACACAGTTGACCTGTCCTGGATTAGAACACTTACCAAACTAGTTTATCATACTATAGCATTACACAGTTACAGCACACACCACAGAGATTATTGAGTTGCAACACTCTCAGAGGTGTATTCGTAGGTGGGTGACATCAGCAGGATTGCCAAAGAAGGGTATTTCAAGTGTACTGCAAGTTGTACATGTCTGTTACCTCCATGTACCCACTGCTTACTGTCAAAAAAACACATTTACACGTGCTTATAACTGCCTTATTCAGTCCTAATTGACAGCATCAACAAGGCTTGTAGGTCTTGAACCCTGGACCATGCACACTGAGGTCACTGAACTTACCACTAAGCCATCTGGGTTGTGTACATGTTTTATGGCTTTTATAATGCACATCTTACTACAGGCATTCCACAGTACTGAAATCTTAGACGGGCATTCTAACCGCCTGTTAACATGTACACCCTGGGATGTGACTTGTTGTTACATAGCCTACTGATGAACCATCCTCCCCACATACATGCACTGCACTGTAGTATCCCTGTCGATGTCCTCGATCTTAGGCCATTCCGACTACCTGTACATGTGTAATCTGTGTGGTGCAACTTGTAATTGCATAGTACTATAATGATGATTTTGCACATAGGCAGGGGTTCTCATCCGAACACTGGCAACTGTGTGTGTGTGTCAGAGTATGTGTTACTGTGTCTGTGAATCCCTGAGTGTGTGGGTGTGTCTGTGTTTGCATCCTGTCATGGCAGCTGGTATTACTGCTTCCCACTGAGAAGCCACTATTTCCACTGACCTTTACCTTTGTCATCCGCTATACCACTCTTTTACCTCCTCCCTGCTCCAGGTAGTTATACTTGTTATGTCACCCACTATGGATGTGATGGCTCTGAACACAGTAGCTTACTACACAGTTATCATGCTCTTGGATCATTAGAACAGTAAACATAATTGAAACATGGGAGATTATAACTGTGATGTGGAAGCTACAAAGTGCATGCAGGTATTGTCATACAGTCCTGTGAGTAGTCAACATGTACATATGGGACACTAACTGCAAACACTGACATCCCGCGGCACATGCAACTACACCTGAAAGAGGAAGGCAGAACATCAAGATCAACATGCAGTTAGTGTTGTTACAAATAATACATACTGTTAAATGTATAAAATGCATTCTAAAACTGTAATACATGGTATGTCTGCTGTCTGGCAACACTACTCAACAATATTAATCTACAATTGTCTACCTAGTATGTTCACCCTGTGCATCAGACCATATGAGCATGTCCCTGCACTGATGGTGTGGATGACAGGGATGCGGCACAGGCATCATCATATGCACAGGGTGATAATGTTTGCCAGAGGCCTAGACTGCACCATTGGATGACATCATGTGTGTGTGTTATGGCCTGTGATATCATTGGCATGTGTGGATGCTATGCGTGTGTGTGTTGAGGTGCCCTACATTTGTTTCTGGTCTGTGTGTGTATGCATGCACACAGGTCTGGCATGTGGCTGGCCTACACAGGGGTATTATTGACAATTGCAGACTGTACAAGGCAGGTTTCACAGTTCACAGTGTCCGGCCACGGCCACGTGACCTGCGCCTGCCAGGGGTTGCACGGGCACTACCAGGCAGAGGACCAGATTGGGTACTGTCTGATGACACATGCCCACAGGAATCGTGTCCCTGTTGGGACCATCCAGGACCACGTGCATGTGGCCTGCTGTGTCCTGGTGTGGACTGCACAGCACCAGCTGCACTGCTGCTGCTACCGCCACTATGGGAGTGGGCATGTGCAGTAACATGTTCACGTAGACCTTCAACAGGTGATGTAGCTGACCTACGTCTACGTGCCTGATGCCTCACTCCCACAAGATGTTCCAGCACAGACATTCCATGCTCGAGGATTGACATGCCATGGTCAAGGACTCCCACCATGTCACCCAATCGTCTATCCAAAATATCTGCAAGATGATGGTGAGCATTTGCAATTGCCTGGATATTGTCAGTTTATGAACGGACAGCAGCCCTCTGAAGCCTTAGACCTTCTCTGTTGTGCCATTCAGCACATGCCTGTGCCTCCATTAGAGCCCGAAACATGTGTCTGGTGACTCCAGCTGATGTGCTTTGTCTCGCAGGGGCATGTTGGCCAGTGGTCCTCCTGCGAGCAGCACTGGGCACATGTCTGTGTGGGACATCACCAGTCAGTTGACTGGGATCATGGTGTGCATGCACACCTTCCATAGTCTCCACACTTCCCTGTTCCATGCTACCACCCACCAACTGTCCTTCATCTATGGCCAGTGGTGATGGGGTATGTATAGGCAGGGTAACTGTGTGTGAGGATGAGGGAGATACAGGTGGAATGGCAACCAATGGCACAGATTCAGTGCCTGACAACCCTGCCTGCGCCTCAATCATACTTTTATCATCACTGCTAGAGTCTGTGAAGACACTAACATCAGGTGGACTGCAGGAGGGCAACGCACCTACATCAACACCTGTGAGGGGAAGACAAGAACTGTACATTACAAGTTATACCACACAGACACACACAGACACACACAGACACATGCTATGGCACCCAACAGCATGCAACATGCAGGTGATATGGCAAATGGCATTCAGCTTAGACAATTATAGTGGTAGTCATCATACATCCCTGAGTTGCACACAGCCACATGCATGTGTTATAGCAGATAGCATGCACCTCACACAATTATAGTGGTGGTTAGCATACATACCTGTATTGCACCATTTGTGTTAGAAGCTTATGCCCCATACCTGCAACAAAATGCATGCATTATTCACTGTTGCACCGCACTGCCATGGTGTGTGCAACATACACCACATGTTAACAGACCATCACTGACCTTTGTACATCTGCCACTGATGCTTTGTGTTGGCCACTGCCCCTATGTGTGAGGACATGAGCAAAAGGGTATATCAACTGAATACTTTGTTTGCCTGAGCCCTAGCTTGCATATCCTCCCAAAGCAGTGCATGTCTGTTCAACATTATTCTGCCTACCCCTGAGCTGAGTCTACAGACATTGTGCATGTGGCTGTACACACATGTTTGACATGGCTGCCCCTACTTTGCAATGGTGCCACAGACCAGCACAGGTTTACAGTACACCGGCCTGATGTGTGGTGTATGACCTTACCAATCACATGTAGTATGACATGTCTTCTGCTGACGTGTTGAATGACATGCATACATGTGTAACACAATAGTGTCCTTTCCAATCTACAATACTGTAATGGTGTCCCAATGCAGGGAAGTGTTATACTAACATGGGCCTTCAGCTGATGCAATGTTGTCTGTCTGCCCTACAAATATGTAGTGACATACTGCTCATTGAGCTGATGTACATAGCCATTGCAGGGCATCATGTGGCTTCACTATTGCTACACAGTGTGAGTTACTGACACAGTTCATAGCCATGACTGTGTTCACATACAATACATATCTAATGTGGAATGTGACCCACATCACTGAGGTGTATACACACTAAACCCTAATGTGGAATGTGTGACACAGGTCACAGAAGGGTATACAGATGACACCCCTGCACATCTGCAACTGTATTACTGATGCCTGGCAACTATGCCCACACATGGTTAACTTAGCAGTACTCTATGTCTCACATGCCATCTGTGTACCTCACACACATGAGGAGCAGGCATGACAGTGATGTCTGACACCAGCAAGGTGAATGTACTATATCTGTGGCCTGATGTGGTTGTATGTGTATGTTGTGCAACACATGTATGTATTTGGATACTGTATAGGTGAATGCTTTCATGTCGTGACACACTCAAGATGTTCTAGACATGTTATGTGGTGGATTCATGTTATGCCTACACAAGCTGTGCACAGGCCTGTATGATGTTTAGTGTTTCACATCTGCAATATCACCATTACACAAAGGCCATAGTTGTATTGTGTCAAGCCAATGTACAACAGGGTGTACACACATGTACATCACGTCTACTGTGTGTGTTGCTTCATGTCTCTGGCCATCCTTCATGGCCATGTGTACACATGTTCTGTCCAATGGTTGTGATGGCCATCTATTTCACATGTCAGTGTTATCCCATATGACATACACCCATAGATGTCATATGCTCCACTGAGGACAGGATTTTGCAGACAAAGGGTGGTATGTATGGGATGTGAGACATCATGTTTTGCAGGATAGTTGAGCAGTGTTGCAGTCAGCCCACTACATGTCATGGATATGTTAGATAGCACATGGCATTGTGTGACATTCATAGCAAGGTTATAATCCACAAGGGTGTATCCTGTGGGCCGGCCATACTCAAGCTCCAACACATTTAGAGTGTGTGCACACATATGCTCTCTGTACAGTACTGTTTGTACTCCCAACATGTGTAATGCTGTCCACACATCTGGCAATGACAGTTTGGAAGGTTTAGTGTAGGTGTTTCATATAGTCTTCAATTGTTTAACATGGGTAACCACTGTGATGCATTGCAGGTCTGACCAGTGTCTATTAACAGGATGGACCACCATACATTATGTGTATGTGTATTATGACAGATAGCATGCAATTAATATGATCTGTGCATTATCAAGCCTGGTAAATAATAACAATCTCACCTGACACAGGCTGCTGTCGCTGCAAAATGCCAGAGGTACCTAAACAGGAGTGTCACAGCAGTAAGATCATTATCCACACCTGTGTGATAGCTACAGGGTGCAATGTCCATGTTAGCACATAAGCCAGTAAGATACACTATACTATGGAGTATGCACATCTGTGCATACATAGAGTAGCAGACTATAGTATGCGTCATGTGTGCATACATACCTTGCATATGATGTTACATTGCATATTGTACAGTAACACATGTAACTATGTGAAATATAGTTGTGTTATATGTGCAGTACTGACTTACCAGGCAACTCCAAGCTCAGTGGTTGAGAGACACCCACCTCCACAATACCAGCTAAAGCTTGTAGATGGAGGTCTGCAGGTGTCCCCAGGTTGGCCAGCAGCTCCTCGGTACGTACGAGTGTGGGCTAGGTGAGTGCCCCCCCCACCTGTTGCACCTTGTTCCCTGGTGATTGCATTAGCACGCTGTTTCACCCGTCTTATGAGGTTGGTGCAGTGTCGGCACATCTGCTGATAGGTGCGATTGTGACCGCCAACATCATTTATCCTCCTGCAGAGTTCCTCCCATGGGGGAATACCACTGCTGTGCATCCTGTGGCACATGGCTGAAGAGTGTTGAATGGTTATCAAGGAGGTATGGGATGAGTACCTCATCCTCCAAGCGGGTGTACATTGGGCAGCCTGCTACGCGGCATACATGGAAGACATAATGATGGAGACAGGTCACAGTAACTCACAGAGAAGTACAGAAGTACAGCTGAACATACATGTGTATCACATTTATTAAGATTACAAATAAGTATTTGCAAATCTACATGATACTAACACCACTGACATGTTTAAGTCACACACATTTGACACTTACTGGTGATGTGATGTTATCACCATATATGTGTGTGTCATGTGATGACATTGCTCATACTCCATGTGGATGTTGTCTTGACGTGGGCATGTCTGTTTGTCTGTACTGGTGTCTTTACCTTTCAGCACATGCCTGGATGTGTTCACATTAATGCAATTGACCTTAATGCTGTGTATATGTCACATATATAGTCATACATAGCCTTTAGGGATGTGACCTGTGACCCTGCAGACTTGCTCACAGAATGTTTTACATGTATGTGTTTTGCCATATACATCTACTTGGCACTGTATAGCTGTGTAGCATCCTGCCATGTATTGCCTGTGCTGCACATGTGAAACACATGGGACAGTAGCTAGCCTGATGGTATTTCCAAGGTTGGATATCAACTATAGCATGTATGGTCATAGTGAACTAGTAGGCTATATGCCCTGGGCCATTTTTGAGCCTAGGCAGACAGGTTACCCAGCTGTAGGCAACAGATAGGTAAGTTTCAGTGGCCAGTTCAAGCAGTGCCACAGAACTGATCCACAGGGTTACCGATATATTTGGCATGCGGTCATCACACCATGTCACAGAGAGGGGCGATATGCAGCTTCGCTGGACAGGGATGCATAGTATGGCAAGAGTATGTTAAGTGTATGGGACAGAGATCTGTCAGGCATGTTGTGATCATTGTACTAGAAAGGTGGATGTCCATGAAGTATGTGTTTATTTGGGATCAGGATGTGTTAAGTGTAGCATGTCCAACATCTCTGGGTTGGACATGGCTTTATTCAGGGTAGGCTGCATGCTACATAGTGGAGCTAGAGATTGGGAAGGGCAGTGTAGGCCATCTACACATGGGCAATAACCCTTAAAGGAAATATGTGATCTATTATGGGTCACATGAGTGTTGAGTATGGCTGAACAATTATCTCTATATTCATGGATGGCACCCTGTCATGATTAGGGGTGCCACATACGACTACCTAACTGGTGTGGTGAAGTAACTATCAAAGGAAAGGCTACTGTCCAGCTGCATCCCATACACTCACAGTTGCCATTACACTGACTGCTGCCTAGGTGGTAGTTCATGGGTACAGAGTTTTTAACATAGAGGATGACAATGCAATACTTAGCTGTCAGATTTTGGCCATATGTCACACACCACACATCTGACACACAAAGGCCCTTCTGTATGTTGAATGCAGCACACATTGAGTCAACTATTGCTCCTAGTTCATAGTCATTTGCAAACATCAATAGGCAGATGCCTTCTGTGTTAGTCTGTGTTGTATAGATAACAAAGAGTGGGAGTACCAGGAATAAACCCTGTATTACTGCGGCTGGCACTGGTTTGATGTGCATGTATTAGTCAGACACCTTCTGCAGTGTTGGTTCTGCCAGCAGTCCAGTTGCCAACCACTCCTGTGACATAGGAATATACACCTAGTTTACTGAGTGTAGCTGGAACACAGTATGGGTGATGGTGTCCTAAGACCTGGCAAGGTCATGATATGCTGTGTGAATCAACCCTACTGTCATCTACATCTGTACTGAGTACATCAAATGCATTGATTACGGTCCATGGCCTTACAGACCAGACTCAGCAGGGCAGTAGTGCACTATTTCCATTATCAATGATGTCTCCCCCTTTGTGGGGTGTGATAACTGTCGCTGTGCACCATTCAGTGTTTACACAGCCTGACATGGAGCTATGATTGTGCATGATGTGAATGTGAAAAGCTGATTGTTCTTACATTTGTGTAGGATACACCCTGGCATGTTGACAGGTCCCATGAAAGCTGTATGTATGGCTTTAAAGAGTACAGCTTGTACCTGCATAGTTGTTATTACAGGGACTCTGTAGTGTACATGGATATATAACTATGTGTACGTGTTGTGGGGGGGGTTAGGTTCTCCAAGACCCTATCTGGATGAACAGGTGCTATTTCTGTAGGTGCAGTACTTCCCATGCCATAGTGCTGTGCAGCATGGCAGGTCTTGGCTGATTAATGACACAGCTATAGAATGTTCTGTGGTTGGCCTCATATGTGGCTGATTAGTTTCACAGTAGCTTTGTGTGGTTTTATATGGTGTATCTGCATCTTACTGAGGCTGACCAGGGATCTCCTACACTCATGTGTGTTCACTCTTGTAACAGTTGCTACCTTCTGTGGTACAGTTTAAAGCATGGTACCACCAGTTTGCCTTCTTGTTTGTGTTTGGTTGAATCTTGGTTCTGTTTCAATGGCACAATCACTGCATGTATGTGACTGCTTAAGGTTCATTTGTATAGGATTCAGCATTTGCACATGCATTGTCCATCTGCATGGGTGCCATGACAGTCACCACTTTGCTCTTAGGAAGCATAACATTGGCTTTGGAGACTGACTATGTGTAGCATACTGTTAGCCCTGTTTGTGTGACTATTGTGATCCAGGTCATTGGGGTTGATGGAATCCAACATGCATTGAGCGCAGATGTTGGTACATGAGGAGTCTTCCCAGTTCATAATGGAATAGTTGAGAGTAGCCATTATTATGGGCTTCTGTCTCAAACCTAATCTTCCCCATTACAGCACATTATGACAGTTGGGAAATCCACGACATGGTGGGTGATCTGTCGCAAGATGCAATTTGAATTCTCACTTTGGCATAAAGGTAGTTGCTCAATATAATGCATCTGAAGTTATGCAAGTGCAACTAGCATAGGGGTGTACATATCCTTCAGGAATATGGACACACCTGCGGCCAGTGTGTTCCAATAAAGGATAATGGGCAAGAGGTGAGGTATGTGTTATAACATGGTCATGCAGGTCTGCTCTCTGGAGCGTTGAAACATGTCTCAGCCACTGCACAGATATGTTCTCCATGTTAGGGATTGACATATGTGTGTCCATATAGTGTTTCTGGCATGTATCATTGTGTAGCGAAACCCGCAGTTAATTGCTTGGTTGTCCCTGTAACAGCAGTGGACCTTCACTTGAACTGTGCATGATGAAGGCACTATAGGGGAAGCATGAGCCCTAGGCAGTATCCAGATTCCCAGGGGTGACAGGGGCAGGCCCTGTCTGGCAAAGCATGATGGTCTGTCAACCATGTTATCCCAGGCAGACAGATACTGGATACCCTTTGACTTGCACCACTACATTAGACAATTGTGGAATACAATCATTTTGTCCCTGTACTGCAGTATCATTCTGGCCAATGGCAGAATGCTACCCAGGCCTTGGGACATACCTGCATGGGCTACAAGACCTGACAGTTCCTACATGTGTTTCCATGCAGTCCAGGCTACTGCATCACAGGTCCTGCACAACAACATGGAATATGCCAGAGCCATGTTTATAGTTCAAAAGGTGGTCTGAGTGCATGGGTATGTGGCTAATCATGGCAGACAGGCAACTGACAGTATGTATGCCCTCATATAGGTTGGTGTGTAACATAATGCTAGAATTTGCATTCACAAATCAGTACTGTCGGGCATGTTTCCGGCTACGTGTTCTGAGGTGTGGCATAATTATGCAAACTATGTCATACAGTTTGTGTATTTCGTTGTCTGTCTCTTCCAGCTTTTGAGGTCACTTGTTTTGTCAGATATTTAGAAGCGTTTGTGAATGTGTATGATTTCTGGTAGTGTGTGTGGGTGTCCTTACTGTGTTCTGGTAAGTGTTGGTTGTGATGATGAGATGCATGTGTTAACCTACACCCCATGACTGTCCAGTCCAGTCATGACTGTAGACTGGACTGCCTTCCAGCTTACCCTGTAGCTGCATCCCAGACAATGTGTGGGGTGTGTTGTTAGGCGGGTTTGGCAGTGTACATGGCATAGAGATTACATTCCCCCTGGATGGCTACATACACTGACTAGTGGACATGCCTGTATGAGCAGTCAGTACTACAAGTACCAAGTACTGTATTTAGCTTACGTATTGCCTATGAAGATGTTTTAGACAGTGATGCTCACATGTAAATATTTGTGTTATGGATGTGACAACACTGGCTATTATGGAAACATTGTAGCTACCTTTAGCAGCAATCCTCCTCTGAGGAGCACATCACATCCTGATAGTTGATTACAGATGATGCAAGTGTCTACAGGTCTGTTTCCTTCTCTGTGTATATACTTAATATCCACCAGGACCATGAGCTCTGCTGGGCACAGACACCCACTCCCCAAACAGAGTCATGTATCAATAAACTCTGATGCCCTATCAACATGATCAGGATATAATCAGATAGTGTAAGCCATCACCTATGATGCGGCTATTACACATGGGCAGCTGTCTCCTACATCTTACACTCCTACTGCAGATGTTACACTGGAGGTAAAGATGATATGCAACCTGTTTCATTACCAGTACTGTGCACTGCCTTATAAACAGTATGTGCAAACAGCTGTTAGGTTGGCAATGAGAGGTTAGGTTACACAAACCTGGTAGTTCAACCAGTGTGTCTCTACTCTCAATAACCACTCTATGTAGAAGTGCACATAGCCATTTGGCCCAGCCCTGTAACAAGGGTCACTACACATTTGCATAACATGTACACATGCACAGCTGTTATTGCTTGCAAACAATACTAGAGAGGTCCAGCCCTGTAACAAGGGTCACCACACATTTGCATAACATGTACACATGCACAGCTGTTATTGCTTGCAAATAATACTAGAGAGGTGGATATTACATGTGTTATGTGCATGGATAGTTACCTAGCTCTTCCAATTATCTTTGCTATCTTGCTGCTAAACTATCAGATGAATACAAGTGACATGTATCCTGTTACTGAGAATTGTAATTGCCAATAGACATAACTACTGTTTGCATAACATAACAGAAATGCTATGTAGAATGGAATACAGATCTGCCTAAAATACTGTACATTACACAGTTATTGGCACAATATCCCACAATGCAAACCATATTTGCACAGTAAGCCCACCTTTGACATGTTCATCTTACTTATACACCCACACATATGTTGACTGTTACAATATATCAGCATATACTATCCCCTGTTATAGCACATACTTCTTGGGCCAATCCTGACACTGACAGTGGCTAGAAGCGAATTGGTGAGTTCCAAGCCCATATCATCCCTTATGGTGCATGAGAAGTTTACCTTGTGAATACTACAAGCATTACTACTGCTCAACAATACATCGCTACAAGACAGCTATTTCCACTATATGCATTGATTACACTGTAATTCTTACAGAATAGGTACTACATACACAGACATACTACATGTTATACATACCTTCTTAGTAATTGGAGGTGTTATTGACTAGTATAATACTCGTTTTCGGTTTGTCTTTCAGTGTTTTGTACTGTCCTACAGTTAGATACAGATGGTTTTAATGTGTGACAAGGCAACCTTTTATAGTTACAGATCAGTAACATGTGCTATCCTGATAACCAATTGGTGTTCCTAAGTAGCTAATTACATGCACATCAGCTGTGCTGCTACTGCCTTAGGCAATACCATGGCAACAGTGGAGTATAATTGAGTACTCCACTTGGGAGTTGTCCCTTTGCCTTACTTGTGAGGAATACAGCCTGGAAGTGTTGTTTGAATTCTATTGCAACAGCTGTATGGAGACGAACAGTAATATATTGTGTGTAATGCCTAGAGGATTTAGTCTAAATGTGAGTACTGCTGTTATATTTCTGAACATTGCTACTTGTGCAGGGTTTGTCTGTACCTAATACTTCTGTATATGTTTCAGTCTGGCCAGGATGTTTGACCAGCTCAAGGCTGCATAGCTATGCATATAATGTTAGGGGGTTTACAGTTTGCTTACCAGACATATTTAGTTTGGTGTTACTGTGTATCATACTGTGCTGATAATCAGTACTCGGTAATATTTCCTGGTGTATGAACTTTTCAACCCTCTGAAACGGGATTAGTTCATACAAACCCTGTAACATCAGCAGCTGTTCAATTGTATAACAGAAACTATTTCACATAGGGCCATGTTAGTGTGTCTGTGTCCAGGTATGTTAAGGTTTCAGCAGATGTTGTACAGTAGTTGAATAATCGGTTATGGTATGACAGTATGTATTGATGTAATTATTTTGGTTGTGGGGTAGATGTTGGTGGGTGTACATAGCACATGCAGGTGTGTAGGAACCTCTTTTATACAATTTCTATATGTGTGTGGGTGTTCTTTCCCTATGTGAACAACTATCCCTTAGTGGACTAATACTATGGTAATTGCAGGCTGATTCATTAAGGCACTGTTAAATGCTTCCTGTATATCATGCAGGTACTGTTAGTCCTTGAATCTTTTTGGCAATAAATCGGAATGTAATAAAGTTTTGCTAAATGAAAGCTGTCTGTATATTTCTGTCATGGATATTTGCAGTCATTGCAGTTGTGTTGGTGACTGTGTCCATAGAACATATTTGTAATAGTGTAGTGGCATATACTCTTCATATGTTATGTTCATATTGTTTGGGGAGGGTGGAATGTGTGATTGCTATGGTCCATGTTATACTCAGATATGAACACTTCGGATCCTGCCTACACACATGTATGCATGTATGTGTATATATATATATATATATATATATATATATATATATATATATATATATATATATATATATATGCGTGTGTTTGTATATGTATATAGATATAATATATAATATATATTATTGCATATGTTTATCTGTACCTCCATAAATGTGTAGATGTTTTTAACCTATCTATATATCTGCATATATATGTAGATCTGTATATATCGACATGTCTCTATGTATCTCTCTTTCTCTTTCTCTCTATGTGCATACAACTTTCACTGGGTACATGGCGGGTTGTCCTATTTCAACACATTCCTCCCGTTTGTGTTTTAACCTGTCTGCATACACAACTAGGATAGATACATCTCAGGTAGTTTAGTTGTAGGTTACTCTGAGGATGGAGTACATGGTTGCGGGTTCGAATCCACGAAAGTGTTATTATTTTACCTCTCAGAGTAGGCACTGGTAGGGAAAGTGTGAATAACGCACATTTAAGCAGTTGTAAGCAGGTTTGCCCGTGGTCTGCACGATGTTAAGCAAAGGCTAAACCTGTGAAGCACTTCTCCGTTTACCGTGTTTAAGCGCCACTTACCATCACACAAACCCGTGGAAACCCACTTACAACTGCTTAAACGTGCTTTAATCCACCTGCATCCAACAGCCCTTATTCTGGACCTCAAAATAACTTAACAGCCCTTGAACCCAGGACCATGGACACCACAGTCACTGACTTTACCACTAAGGCATCTGAGATATGTACAAATGTTATGGTGTTTAGAATATACATTTTACTACAGGCATTCCTCACTACTGAAAACAAATGTGACAGTCAGTTGGTGTACATATGTCTGATACATGTTAATGTTCATATGTTTGTGAAATTAGGTGTTGCAATGTGACATGACAGGGTGCATTATGAATGAGAAAGGTTCTTGTTTTGTGTCCTTTTTATATTGTCCCCATACTCCATGTGTATACCTCTCCAATTCACTTATTGAACATCCAACCAAGGCTTTCCTTGATGCATGATTTCATTACCCATCATTCTTCCCCCGCCCCAATCTTCACATACAAAGCAACCATCCCTTCTATGGTGAATTAGGTTAATATTAATAGTTATAATACCAGAGCTGCATGTGTTTTGTGTACATTTCAATTCCTTTGGATTGTTTCTGTGTCACGAAGTGTGTTCGTAGATGTTTATATATATGGCTATTGCTTTAACTGTATAATATATATATATATATATATATATATATATATATATATATATATATATATATATCTGTCTTTATATTTATATCTATGTGCAGACATCAATGACGTGTGTGTATATATATATATATATATATATATATATATATATATATATATATATAGAGTATTAATTTGTAACAGTAATACATATGTAGACTTGTATGTGTTGGTTCACAAACTACAGTACACTAAAGACTGTGAAACATGTATAACTCTCAGATGGCTTAGTGGTAAGTCCCATGACTATAGTGTGCATGGTCCAGGGTTCAACACCTGTGATGCTTTAACAATGTTCTTTACTCCAGAATAAGGCTCATTTAAGCAGTTGTAAGCATGTTTAAAAGTGTTTGTTTGACATTATAGCACCGGTTAAACTCAGTTAAACAAACTTTGTAACATATAACTTGTGCATGCAAACACGGCCACATCTGCTAACTACTCAGGATATATACATTTCAGTGAAGTAACATCTCACTATGTGCTTACATAACATTACATTCTCTGTTGACTTTACTCTCCAGCACACATGGGTTTATATGGGTGTTTCGAATGTTTATTATGCAGATGATTACTACCTATATATGCAAGCTGTGGTTAAGGTATACATTTTAACATGATAAACATCCCTGACTTTATTGGGATTGGGACCTCGAATGCACAGATACTATGCAGATGCTGTAACCATTACACTGTTGACATAAACGTTGCTTCTGCCTATTTCCTATTTAGATGATTTCTATGTGTAAGCTAGGCTAAGCAATGGGCGGATGCCCCCAAACCCACTGAGCTCCACTTACTCTTGAAATAACAACATATAACAAATGTAATGTGAGACAATACATTACATTCCTAACTACATTAGGCATAGCCCCTCACTGACACACTTCAAGGGAAAGCTTGTTGCGTGAATGGGTAACAGAATATACACCTCTGGGATCATGTGTCCCAGAACCATACAGCCAGGGGGTGGGGGAGCCCATCCAGTTTGATAGCTGTGAGACCTGTTGGGGAAATTGAATGGTGTTGAATTGTCACATTAACATGCCCTCTTTAGATCACTCAGTGCCCCTATCACCCTCCACCACCCCAGTCTTCAACAGCTTCCGGCAACTCTGCCTGGAATTGCTTCACTGGCTATGCTTGACAGAGGCTCAGTTACTTCATCAATGGTGTGGAGAAAGCCAACACACTGTAGCTATGCTTCTAATTGCCCTTGGGCAGATAGGTAGTAGGCTATCTGTGAAACTCTAAAGTGCAGGCCATCACAGCCATAATAAGTGAATAAACAGACTTTCAGATCATAATATACAGTGAGAAATCACCATGTAGTCAGGAAACAGTTAAGTACAGCACGAACATACAGAACACCGATACTTAGTCATTCCAAAAGCCTATCTTGGAAGCTAGAAGACTTGTATAAGTTTAAGGCTTTCTATCGCTTACCAGTAGGTTACCTACAGGAGAGATGAGAAACAAGCACAGATGGGAAACATGCATGCAACAATACCATACAGGCTTATGTGTCAGCCTTAGGGTTTGGAATACTGGCCAAGGCTATTGGTGCCCCCATGGTGCCTTTTATAGGAGAGTCTCAAAGGTGAATACCAGCTCCGTAAACAGCACAGTAGCAGAATCAATGAGGGTTATGCTACTCAACACCAGAGGTTGTGATCACAACATGCATGCACTCACAGCACTCCTCAGGATGGACAACATCAACATCTGTGCAGTAACTGAGACCTGTCTTAAGGCTCCTGAGAGCACACCAGCACTACCAGACTACAACCCATGCCACACATTTCAGCCACAGAACATGGACTGACACAGACATGGAGGGGGTGTATCCATATTCATCAGGGATACCTACACCTCCAGGTTAGTGGGGCAGCATGATACCTCTGAGATCATCCATGTGCAGCTAACATCAGCCACAACTGCAGTGTAAACTGTGGCCTGCTACAGATCACCTTCCATGACCCAGGACCACCACTCCACCTACCTGGAGACAGTGGAGAACATGACAGTCCTAACACACACCCTGGCATTGGTCGATGTCAACTACCCTACCATTAACTGGGAAACTTACTTGAGTACTCACTTCCTGGCCCAGCGCTTCCTGGAATTTATCACCTCATATGCCCTGTATCAGGTGGTAACCTCCCTAATGAGGGGTGGAAACATACTAGAAGTGGTCATCACCAACATGGGCAACAGGTGCACCACAGCAGAGGTTAACCGGTCACTGGTTAGATCTGACCATGAACTATTCACTGTTTCCACATCCAAACATCTCCCCCACCCACGGAAACCACAGTGTATACCTTTCCTACAGCTAAATTTACACTACTAGTGACAGGGGTGGGGGGGTTTTCAGCCCCCACGCTAAGGGGAAACACTGATCAAGATACAGAGAGATTTACAAATGCAATCTTTAAGCACCTACATGGATGTATGGATTGTGCCATCAATGGCAAACCAAGACTCACTCCTCCTAGACAAGGACACCAGTCTGGTGGACCCCTGCAATAGACAGGCTATACTACAGAAGTAGGACAGTGTTCCAGACAAACAGCAAATCCCATGAAGGGCAGACATCCATGACCACTATTAGTATGATACGTAGGTCCCTCATGACATCATCCAAGGTTAACATCAGCAGGAAAATACGCAAGGATTCAAAAGATAACTACAAAGATTTCTTTGGCTATGTCAAGGATCTAAGTGGTGACACACAGATTTGCACTGTGCCAGTGAAATATAGCACAAAATATGCTGACCCTACTGATATCACCAACATCCTTGCAGATACATTCAGTGCGTACTTCACCCCCTAAAGAGCCCACAACACTACCCGAAAGGTACAGTATCCCACACATCAGAGACACACAGGTGGAAATGGCCCTCTCTAACAGCAGAACACAGCGTCGCTGGAGGCAGATGTTGTCCCAGACTGCATCTTGCAAACTGTACAAGACAACCTGACCTCCCCCCACCTTATTAAGCTTTTCAACCTCAGCCTCTCCACAGGCTACATGCCCATAAAATGGTGCATGGCAACGGTTATTCCACTCCATCAAGGTGGAATCACAACTGACCATGGTAACTACCACCCCATAAGCCTGACTAGCCTGGTCTGCAATGGTATGGATCGCATCCTCATGGCACTCATTAACAAAGACATTGGTAACCTTCAAACACGTGACCCAACCCAGGTCAGCTTGGTTGAGTGCAGTTCATGCCTACTGAATCTGTTTGACATCTTACATACAGTCACCAAGACGTTAGATGACAGGAGAGGTGGTTCACACATACTACCTGGACCTCGCCAAGGCTTTTGACACCATGCCCCACTCAGGTATTATTGATAAACACACCAGCCTGTATATACACCCATACATCACAGGTTGGGTTGCCAATGGGCTTACATACAGAACCCACATGGTACAACTAGCGGTCTCCAGGTCCAACTCTTGACCAGTCACAACTTATGTCCCACAGGACTCAGTCCTGGGACCCCTACTGTTTGGCATATACTTCTAAGAGGTACAGGCAAACACAGGTGGACTACGGCAGACCATGTTTGGCAATGACTGCGAACTGGGAGCCATGATTGATAGTCCAGCTGACCCAGACATCCCTCAAGGGGCCTCACAGAGACCAACACAGGGTGTCAACATCATGGCTTCCAGCCAAGTGCCACTAACTGCATAGTCATTCCATTGTGGAATATTAAGCACCCACATGTTAACACATAAGTGGCAGCCACTTTAATATGGATGAGGTAATGCGGTATCTGGGGACTAAGGTAGATAGTGATCTCCCCTTTGACAATCATATCTCCAAAGTAGTTAAGACATCCTTCTATGTAGGCCATCTGATTACTAAAGGGTTCCCATCTAGACATACTGGGGTTATAGTGCCCCTTTACTCATCACTCATCAGCCCCATCATAGGGTACAATAACCCATTTGGGATGTACCTCAGAAGACACTTCCAACAGCTGGAAGGTCCATGAATGTACCTCGCCAAGGGGATTACTGGCCACAAACATATGCCCTATGCAGCCAGACTGAATGAACTCCTGATGTACTCAGTGGCATCTCATTTACCCTGAGATGATCTCTGCTGGCCAACACAGCCATGTTGAACTCAGGCTTAATGGATATGATCCACCTATGGGAATCCATATCACAGTGAGTCACACACTGTAGTGAGCTGAACCTTGCCACAACAATAACTGGAAGATGCTGGAGGGACGAATTCCTGTCACTTTGTAACAACAACCCTAACTACATTATACAGAGCCCCTCACTAACAATCTGCAAGAGAAACCTTGAAGAGTGGATAGGGAACAGTAGATGCATGCCAGGGATCCTGCCATTGACTCTGCACCACAGAGGGACAGTTAATGAATCAATGGGGTGGCAAAAGCTGACACATTTGGCTAGGCTTATGAATGGCCTCTGGCAGTTGGCCAAGTACCTACCTATGAACCTATACATACAGTATCAGCACATGCTGATAGCTTAATTTACTGTTCAGGTGTTGACTTACCTTGTGCCAATGGCAGTTGTGTGTGCAATAGCTGAGGGCTGCCTATGTTGGATGCACACAGTAGACTGCCTATACATGACAATTTACAGGTAGTCTTGTGTGTGTGCCATCCATTTGTACTCTGTGTGCATGTGGAGAAAGGTGTCAGTCCCTAGGTGCCTACACTGTCAGAGTGTGTGTGCTATACATTCCCTCCTTGCCAAGGCATGGTTATACTGGGCATGCCTCCATCTGCCTACTGGGGCTGGCTCAGGGTGTTCATGGTCTGAGTACCTCTGTGCCTGTGGGGCCCTTGGCAATGGTGGTGGGCTGTGAGGGCCTTCACCATTCTGTCCCTGCTGCAGCTGTTTCCGCAGGATCATATTGTGTAGCATGGCACATTCTATGAAGATGTGGGCACAAGTGCCTGGAGAGTACTGCAAGGCTCCACCAGATATGTCCAAGCAATGGAACTGTGATTTCAGCATCCCAAACACATGCTCTATGATGATTCTGGTTTGTGTGTGTGCCTCATTATGACGTTCCTGCATGGGTGTGCGTGCATTTCTGATGGGAGTCATCATCCACAGTTCCAGTGCATAGCCAGCATCCCCCACCAGGTGGCCATTTGGGATGTCTCCCCTGGCAAATAACTGATACAGCTGTGAGGCATGCCAGATGTGGGAGTCGTGATAGCTTCCAGGACTTCCAGCTCACACATTTATGATAATGCCCTGGGCATTGCACACGACCTGGCAGTTGATGGGGCGCCTACCCTGCTCACCGGGTGGTGACTTGATGTGTATCTGCGTGCAGTCTATTGCACCCAGTAACTCTGGGTATTTTTGCCACATGGTGGAAGAGACACATATTGCTGGCCAACTCCTCCTGCATTCGGGGGAAGTATATGTGCTCATTGGCATGTGGTAACATGGCATCCAGGAACTGGTGTAGTACCCTGGATGCTGATGCCTGTGAGATCCCCATGATATCCCCAGTTGGTCTTTGAAAGGTACCTGTAGCTAGTATTCTCAGGCTTACACATACCTTCGTATCCACTGGGATGGGTTCCCTTCTGTTTGTTCTGGCTCTGAGGCGTGGCCGGCACAACTCCACAAGTTGCTGTAGGATGTCCCTATCCACCCTGTAATGCTCTACTATCTCCAGATCATGTAGCCCCTTGTAGGTTACTCTGGGTCTGAACACTCTCCTCTGGTGCCTGAGGTGGTCATGTGCATCATCCTCCACACCACCTTCAGTCTCCAAAACATGCTGGTGGATCAAAGCTATGGCAGCCCCTAACATGTACATACTAAAAGTTCCCCGTCTGTATACAACACTGGTGCAGAGTGTATGGGAATAGACAAATGTGTGTGAGGTGCTTTCACACTTTATACTATTGTGCTATGGATGCTGCTGATGTCATGGGTGTGTATGAGCTATTCCAGCTGCAGAGTGTCTTAATTATGGGTTTTACAATGAGTACTGCAAGTGTGGGGCCTTTACTGTGGAGTTATGCTTGCCTGCCTTGAATAATCTGTTGCCCTTTAACTCACTTTTAAACCTGCATCCCCCTCCCATTATCAGGCATGCATCCACCTGCTGTGTTTCTTGTTTTGTACTTTCCCTACCCAGTCATGGCAAAATGTGTCTTGTAGCTGATATACTGCAAATCGGCTTTGTTCTGCTTTGACACTTTACTGTTTTCTTTACAGTACAGCCCCTCCCCTTACCTGTTCTGCAGGTAGCTGCTTGCAGCCTTGTTAGCTATTGTCAGTGGCCCACTGTAGGCTCCTAGGTGCTAATTAGTCATTTGTACTTCAATTTCCCTGCTGCAGCATTTCCTTATTTCTTTCCCATATCCTTCCTGTTTCAGCTGCAGTGCATGCCGCGCAAACCTGTTTACCAGGTTTACGTGTGTTTTTGTCTCCGTTCACATGCATACTCGGTTACCTTGTGTACTCTCAGCTAAGCAAAGCTATGGCCATTTCAACACACCCCTATCCTGCAGCCTTGCCTAGCTAGGGGCAAACAGGTTTAGCAATGCTCCAATGTGCTTACAGCAATGGTGACACACCCCTCTCTTGATATCATCTTTATCTCAAGGGCACAGGGCACACCTCGGTGTTATAACGCTACACTGTGAGGTGCATCCTTACACCAGCAGGGAATCTGTGATTCACTATTACTCCCCTCATTTGCATGGCATTACCTACTAATTCTTAGCTACTGTGCATAACACTGTCACAGCCCCTTAACAACCCTTGCACCATAGTATGGTGTAGTATGCCTGCCATTGACTATTATGGGGAAATCATGATATGTGTTACATTGCAGTTTTATTCTATATTTTTATATTTTCCTTGCGATCTCCTTTGCGTGTCGCTGCCCTGCACTTCAACATCGCGATAGTGCGACTATATATATTAAATGTTAATTTTATATTTTGTACATTTTTTTATGCCAATGGCTATATATTTCACCATTGGCATATATTAACAATATAATACGTGTGTTTGGTCGGCTGTCATGGATCTGATTTTATGTTTGCAAAAATGTAAACTGTTTCCTACGGTTTACATTTCTGCATGCTTATACGACACTTGCACCACTTCCTGGATCACTACATACCTTCATTTGCATGCTACACTGCTGCACATGGGGTAATTAGCATACAGGGCCTGGGAGTTGTGTGAGCATAGTGTACGCAGGTAGTGCACGTGGGAACAGCTCATACCTGGATTGCTCGGTGGCCATATTTGGTGTTAGAACGCCGATGCTACGCCTGCACCTGGCGCAAGCTTTATGAATCCCGGGGACAATCTTTCATCACATACACACACAAAGTAACACCCTATACCATGTACACAAACAAACATGCTCATACAATTTTTTTTACCGGAGGAAGAACTTTCATGCAGCCCTTATACCACTGCTCCTTTATACATACCTACCTACTCAGAGGTCAGACGGTGGGGAGAAGGGCATATTCCAAATCCCAATTGTACCACAATCTCACACAACAAAGGAAAGATGCATTTTAATAGACTGAGTCTTGCACATGCATATTACCAATATCTTGAGCCACCCATCAGTCAAGGCACAACTGAAGACATTTGATGAGCTGATGTCTCAGTCAATTCAGTGTCCCCCTCTCATTTGCACTGCTTCACTAATTATTAGCACTCTTCATGCTTTAATAAACTGTACCACATAATACTTTCATAGCCTGCCATGTTAGGGTTCCTGTCAGAAGAATGAAGACGCATTATGTCGAATGCGTCTTCATCGAACTGTAAATATCAAAAACGCAAAATGAAGAAGCAGCTTTTAAGTGAATTCTTTCCCTGGGAAATAAGTCACTTGGCCGCTTCTGTCACTTTGCCGTTTTCGGCACTGTAGTGTGATTTTGGAGTTGGTATATTTAAGTAGGGAGGTGTGGGGGGCACAGCCCCCCATTTAAAATAATGTTTAGTGTTTTTTTTTTTGTTTTTTTTTTTGAGAACAGCAAATGTTTTCCCTGGGAAAAAATTTGCTATTCTGGCTCTTCACTCTTTTTTGTTTTCATTATTTTGTGGTTAATATAACAGCGTTCGATCTTTTGATCATTCGCTGTTAGAACATAGCCCCCATGTTGTGTTATTGTGTGGTTCATAAAACACAGCATAAGTATGTACTCTATTCTCCATATTGTGACAAATATATATATATATATATATATATATATATATATATACATATATATATAAATATATGTGTGTGTGTGTGTGTGTGTGTGTGTGTGTGTGTGCACGTTTTTTATTAATCAAATCTATACTTCAAAGATATTGGTGTTATAACTGCTACAACAGACATTTCACTGCCCCAGGCTCCATTGTTTGTTGCAGTCATCATGTAATGGAACATCTCGCAGGACAAAAAGAACGTGATTAAGTTAATGTGAACTATGACTGCATGAGTACAGAATGTCAAAACATGGTGGTACTTCATGCCGGTTATGATTTAATATTGGGATTTATTTCAACTAATTTTGCTAAGACCTTAATTCCAGCTAACACCTGATGCTAAGTCATATGGAAGAAATGTATACAGCAGTATTTAGTATCTTGTGCATTTTAGCAAGATGTGTAACTGCTTTTGTAATGCTGTTGTATTCTTACCCTTGTTTATAAAGTCACTCAGAGTGAAAAATCGACATTTTAAAGCATAGCTGTACTTTTACAATAAACCTTAAGGGCTGTGGCTATTTGGCAATCAGCTGAAGATGGTAGAGTTTTATGGCTTATTTCACTTTATATGTTTTCATCCTATTCAGCCATTTTTAACTGTCACTCAAAATGAGCTTCAGTCAGTAAATTATAGTCTGCTGAACTTTACAAGAAATGTTCTATCCCAGCCTCTTAAGCAATAGAAAGTAAATGAGTGAGGATCACTGAGGGAATGCAGTACCACAATAAAAAGTTGTTTGGAGGGCTCCGTGATTAAAAGAGTTTAAATTAGAAGGGTCCATACTTTCTGAATGCAGTCAAAATCTTAGATGTATTAAATTTGTACTATTTTCAAAGAAGTTTCCCTATTTGATAATATATGTATTTCCAATATACTATATCAGTACTCACTAGTAATGCAGCATGAAAAATCAGAGAAGGCATGCCTAAGGTTCATGTTGTGCCTCTTTGTCTTGGCATAATGTTTGGATCTAGTGTTGCACTGTTTTAAATGTTACTGTACATTACTCTAAAAAGCCACTGAAATGAATAGAGAGACTTTTGGGGCACTGCTTGTTACCGGAGATGTACATTATTTCTAATAAAGTCCAGTCTGTTAGAAAGGACAAATGCACTAACCTGTTTCTTTCCTTTTTGTGTGGATTTATAAAATCCTTGAGTTTGTAGTTTCCTGTCTCCTGAGTTCTTTGAGCCCGTCCAGGCTTGTGCAGTTTTGGTTTGGTTTCTAGTTTGGACCTCCACTTTTGCCGGTATTGTTTCTATGAGAAGTACATTATATCATATCCTACTTTATCTGATTGCTTTTTTCTGAGATCATTTACTTAAAACTGCTGTTTTTTGAATGACAGCACACTGAAATTGTTGTGGATTTGCACACACAATCTGTTCTATGTGTTGCAGAGAAGAACAGCCGCAAATTTAACTCAGAGTCACTTTGCTACTGTTAGAATATTAAAGTATGGAAAAGTAGTAGCAATGCCCCTAAAGGGATAGTGCAGTGGGCAAAACTCCCCACATAAACTGCTTACATTTGGAATTTCATGTTTTAAGTTTTATTTTTATGCTGTACGTATTTCATGGGCTGACCTGTCAGGGTTCTATGTTTCAGAGTTGCAGTTTGACTCCAATACTTATGTATATCCCTTAATCAATGCCATTTCATCTTTTGATAGGCGATTAATAGCTTTATTTATGGCTATGGCATTTCTGGCACATCTGAATCGCATAAAGTTGGAATTCATTTTTGGGACAATGCTGTGGCATGCAGAACCAGATCTTGGTCAAATGGGGCTCTTTGCAAGATAATGGATGAAACCTCTCCCCGCAGCCATACCAGCATTCAATTACTTGTTTGTTTTAGTCAAAAAGATCTGGATTTGATTTAAAACTCTTATTTAAAATTTCACAGCAGGGCAGCCACGGTGGTGCAGATGTTAGCATTGCCGCCTCACAGCAAGAGGTTCTCCGGTTCAATCTTTAGCTGGGGTGCCTTCTATCTGGAGTCTGCATGTCCTCCCTGTGGTCGCACGGGTTTCCTCCGGGTGCTCCGGTTTCCTCCCATAATCCCAAAGACATGCTGTAGGTGGATTGGACACTCTAAATTGACCCTAGGCATGAGTGTGTGCATGTGTGTGCCTTCTGTGGAAGGTTGGGCACCGGGCTGGCAACTCGCCACTGTAAAACTCCACTGCCAGTCATGAGCAGATAGGTGATCCGCTGTGGTGACCCCAAACTGGGAAAAGCCAAAAGAAAAAGTAAATTTAAAATTTCACAGCAAAAACATTGACAACTATTTTCTCAACAAAACAAAACTGTCTCACACTGAAAATAGATTTAGCATGAACAACAGTAAACTCTTCTTTTGAAGCTCACATTTATTGAAAATGCAACTGGCAACCCATTAAACTACAAGACAGGAGCAGTGACTCATAGTCAAATAGCACATAACAAAGCACTAATCAGTATCTTTGTGAAGGGTGCATGAATTCAAAAGACAAATGTGCAATGCATTTGCTAGCAGTTTGGGACAGTCCACTGGATTCAAGTGTCTCTTTTCAGAGACATCCCGAGAGCACTGGTTGATACAGTGACTTGATCAGAGTCACACAGCAGACAAATGAAGGTTGAGGGAATCAAAACCCTACACTACAGACGCAGCTCATGCACTTATTCATCTGCACTAGGTACCGGGCACAACATACTGCATTTCACAGTTGTGTGCATGCAAAAAAATAAATAAATAAAAGAAAATGAGGTTATTGAAAACGTGTTCACAGTTAAAATTTAACATTAAAATTGTAGACCATGCTGTCCAGTTTATTCACCAACAAATAAAAAACACACTGCCATCAGTAAAAAAAAAAAAAAAACAAGGAAACCAAGGAGTGTACCCAAAGAACATGGTTCATATGATGATGTTCCTGATTACAAGTAATTCTTTCCTTTAAACCATGCATGACTGTACACCTCAGATATCTGCTTGATAACAAGTGAATAAATACATTATTAAATAATTAGCGAAAAATATATCCAAGCTCACTGCTGCCAAAAGCACACAATGTAACCCATTGCATCCCCCTCGGCCTTCTCAATTTCTTAGCTCAAAAATGAGAGACAAAGGTTCTGAACTCAGAAGTATATTTTAAATGTTTCTATTATGTACTTAGAAAGCTACTAGAGCAAAAACCTTGCATTAGCAAGATTTTCTAAAAGATATAAATTCTGAAACTCATGCCTGTCATTTTAGAAGGAATGAACAAAAATACTTCTCAGCTTCTTTGTGCAAGAATTCTGGCCAAAGCCAAAAATAATGAGAGGATAAAGGCCCACAGTTAAAGATAATTTAATTGTATCTCTTTTTTTAACCAGGTAAACTTACTGTACAAAGTGTTCCTTTTCAGGGGTGGCCCAGGAGCACTATATAAGTAGCAAATGGAGGCAGAAGGATTCAAACCCTAAAGAAGGGTGTTGGAATAAAGAGGGTGTAGTCTGCATGACCTCCCCGCGGTTGGATAGCGTGCGTAAATGGGCGTACCTTCATTGAAAGTTGGGCATCGAGCTGCCACCTCAGTGTTTTATAAAAATCTACTGCCAATCATTAGCGGACCGGAGTTCCGCTGTGGTGACCCCTTACCAGGAAAAGCTGAAAGACAAACAAACAAACATTATGAATTTGATATGTCAATGGGAAGGTTATTTATAAAATAAGAGAACAGTACTGGACCCAGCATAGACCTTTGTGGAGTACCACACTGCAGAGTTGTAGAGGAGATTGTGGCACTCTCAAGGCATACAATGAAAGGTCTGAATGTAAAAAGTAATTAGAACCAGGCAGCAGGCTGTGAGGCAGCGACAGTTCTTGTGCCTTCAGAGAGTGACAGAGAATAATACAGTCATCACCAATATAAAAAGCTCTTGATTGATCTATAAAGACAGTACAATGTAAAAACTCTTGCCCATAATAAAAGAGATAAACTATGTAGCCTGAAACAGAGTGAAACATTTCATCCTAACACTACTATTACTACTACTCGCTCCCATCACTAAACAGCATACACATTGATGTTGTCTGCCATACTCAATTAGGACTAACAATTGATGATCTAATAAAAGTTTGAATATATACATACTCAGGAAGTAATCAAAAAGACACAGCAAAAACTGATCATGTTATACAGACCTATACTCATTTTTACTGACAATACCAGAAAACGCATCGCCTCATCCTTCATAATTCCTTCTATTTCCTACACTGCATCAATTCTTACCAACCTACAATCAGCACAACTCTACAAATCTGAGCAAGCATACAATAAAACAGCCAAACTTGCTTCCAATTATTCTGCCAGAACTCACCATTCTGTTACAATTAAATAACTTCCCTAGCTTGAGTTCCCCAAGTTTCTCAAACTAATACACATAAAGCAAGCTCACAAAATTCTTAACTAGTCTTTCAACTGTCTTGCCCTTGAATCTGTCATGACATGGTGTTCTCCAGTAAGATCACTTAGAGCCTCAGAATAAATCCCTAGCCTCTGTTTCTTTAGTCACCAGCTCTCATGGCAAAGCTCTACTCCTGCTCTGTGGCCACACTTTGGAATTCCCTTCTGCTAGCAATCCTTAAAGCAGCTAACCCCCACTCACTCAAAATCCAATTAAAATTTCATCTCTCGGAAAATGGGATCAGTGAGTGCTCATCTCATTTTTTCATGACCTCTTCTAACTCCACACTAGTATTAGACCATCATTCTAACTTCTTCTCATGGACCACCACCCGTACAAATTATGTCTCATCCAAGGTTTCAGACTCAGTGCATCAGTAATTTTGTCCCACTCATCCTACACATATGGATGAGCTGGAAGCACTGAATGATGTAGGTTTCCTTGTGTTACAATTACTTTGTACTGCCAAGGCATTTACTGTGTTATCTTTTTGCTGTATGTCAAACAGTCCCAAGAATTCAGAAGAATCTCATGGCCTGTGTTAATTACCTAGTGTGGGTCAGTCAAGCAGCAAGACAGTGAGAAATTGTGATTCAGAGACACATTTAGCCATAATAAGAAAGACTTCATTACTGACTCATTAATATGTCTCTAAACTGAAACACTCTGCTGTCAGACCTGACCTTGCTTGTTTTCTCTCTAACAACCCAAAGATCACATTAGCAAGTACACACGCCCCCTATACATACACACAAACACACATAAATTCAGGCACCCATGCATTCAAACACAAACACACACACATGTACATACTTCTAGACATTCTCACATGCAGACACATCTAATCATCCAGAAACAAGCCTACCCACACTCACATACTCTCACTGAAACAGTCATCCATCTGCATGCACACATGCTGCAAACATGCACACACACACATATCTAGACTTGTGATTCCGTATCCATCTCCCTTAGTGTGATGGCCCAAGCAGAAATACACACACACACACAAACACAAATTCATGCAGTCTCATTCATGTCCCTGTAGACTCACTCAGAAATATCCACAAACATATACACTCTGACATCCCAATCATATATTTGCTGAACTTACATACACCATGAGTACTCCCATGGATATAAGTTGGGGACCACTGTTTTTTTGACAACATTCACTTTTTCCTCTTAGTGTAAATACTTACTTTGTGAAATACGTTGAAAGCCCTGAACATTTCCAGTGTATAGTGTGCAGCTCACTAGCATTGGCCATTCATCCAGACTCCCACATTAGCATGCAGCTACTCCTGTGTAAACAGCTGTCTACATTGAGGCTCCCATGAGAGGAAATTCTTAGTGTGAGACTGTCCCATGAATCTAAAAGTCTTAGCATAATGCAGAAACGTTTCAAGATAAGGCTTTCACTTTGCACTAAGCCGTTTTGAATCCTAGGATATGTTTTTTTTCTTCCTGCAGCAGGTTGCTTTTCTTGACAGTATTAAAGCCATATTAACATTTGGAGAATGTAGACATTGATAAACTCTGCTCTTTCTCCTTATCCCTTATTAAATGGGAAGAAAGAAGTGGAGAACACTAAGAAACATTGAGGCCACTATAATAATGTCATTTATTCATGTCTTAAATGGGGAAGAAAGAAGTAGAGAAAGCTATGACATATTCAGGCCACTATAATAATGGTCCACCTTCCTTGATCCCTTTTTAAGTTAATGACCTGTTACACACGAGCTACCAGATTTACTTGGCAAGTTTGGAGAGAGGCACCATCCTTCCAGAATTTCTAGCTAGTGCTACCAATACTACTGGGACAGAAATAGTCTCGTTTCTGACACAGCTAGGTCACCTCACTTTAGGACAATATATAACAAAATACAATTGACTTTATCCTTTCACATTGCATTCTTGCAGTCCACCAGATTAACACCAGTTTATTTTTTTAATAGAAACGGAGTATGATTGGTGAAAATGACCTTTACGTTATCTTGTTTGAAATTATTTGTAAATGGCTTCATTAACTTTCTGTTTGATTTTAGATATATTTTGAATAAAATACACTAATACAATTACTTTGAGGAAAGGCTAAACACAGATGGTCTCATGGGAGCCCCAGTGCAGTCATACTTTAAAGAACATAATAGCTATGCATATCTCATAAAACAAATCAAAGCATTGTGGGAAATATTTCAAATTGCCTAGAAATGAATGCAATGGGTTAAACTTTAAGTAGAACTGCAAGTTAATGGAGTATATCATTGCATTCAATGATAGTCTTGACAGGACATAATTTTTCTAATTCTTAATTTCAATTCCCGGAAATAAGCAAATGTGAGATAAACTACAGCTTAATGAAAACAAAAAAAAAACAAACACTCTGATAAGCAATACCAAGAAAGCTGTCAGGCTTAGAAAATTACATGTCACATCATTGATGAAAAAGCCATAACTTATTCCATGGCAACTGCTGTCTTCTGGAAACAAAACAGATCAGATGCTTCAACAGCTGAAGTAACTTGATGACACTGCAGAATTTGTTCTTCTGTTTTAATCCTGAAACTACTATAAAGTTCTTTCACCAGGGTACTGCACATGAATGAAGTTCTGTTAGCAATTTAAAGCAGTTGCCACAGTAGAAGTTAATGATTTTATGTTACATATACTTTGTTTAAAACAAGTGGCGCCAGACCTTAGTTGTTTGGCAGCCGGTGACATTTTAACATAAAGATCATTAATTTGAAAAAAAAAATGCAGCAGATTACATACATTTAAACAGTATGTAAATTTATCTTGCTTCGTATTTTGATTGCTTCATATAGAATTTTGTCTCTGAGTCATGAAACATAACCTCCTAAAACACAGTTAATGATTGGATCCTTTGAAGAAAGTGCAAAGTGCCTACACATCTCTATACAGACAATTTACAAAGTTCAAAACCACCTTTTAAGATGTGATATAAAAAGCCTTGAACAGATTGACTTTCCTGGCTTCTTATCTTATAAAGGTTTCTAGAGACAAAGGAGATTTGAAAAAGCTTTGTCGATTTTTTTAACATTTGATGTGTAGCCTTCTGGAACATTTAATATGGAATTTAACAGGAAACAGTTGATTAGTTGAATCAGTTCAATTGTTTTATTAGTTTTTTTTGTGCTTATTTTCACTTGTTGTAATTTGGTGTTTGCATTCATGCATTTTCCCCTTAATTGCTGGGATTATATAACTAGACATTTCTGTATGTAAATGTTCTCCCTGGAAGCCTGTATAAGCTATTCCCGGCCAATGCATGCACATTGTTTAGCCTAGTATAAACCTATGAACCTATAACCTCGAAAAAGGGCAAAGCAAAATAAATTTAAAATGGGTGGCGAAAGACAAACACATTCTGGCTAGGCTTATAAATGCCCTAGTGCAGATAGCCTAGTATGAACCTATGAACCTATGAACCTGTATTGTAAAAGAAGACTTGATACGGCTGAAATTAAGTACCTTTTTCCACTGTACTTTTGTTTTCAATGATTTTTTATGATTTGTTATGCTCACTTTTTTGAGATATGTCACTGATTTGGGCAGTTTTGTCTTTGATTTTCTTAAATTAGATTCCTGTCAAACTACAAAACAGAGAATTTCAGTTCATGGCACACATTTTTTCAGGCGGCAGTTTTCATACTTAAATGGGTTCAACATGAAATGTTAAGATATTTACTTGGACATGGCTCTAGACTGACTGATGTGTGACGAGTGCTGCATGAACAGAAACTCAGCTACATTTTGTTTTCTTTCCTTTCAGTAGCAAACATACTCATTTAATTCAACAAACAGTGCAGAAAAACAGTCACTAGTTCTTAATTTCACAGTGTTAACCTATTTTCCTGTGTAGCAAAACATCTCACTTTATGCCAAACTCAGCAGGATGACTGTCAAGTCTTTCGTTCATCCAGCAAAGGTTACAATTTGCCTTTGCTATAAGGATCATTGCTCCAGGTAGAAATAAGCTATTCATTTTAGAGTTAGTTTATTCAGAGCATTATCTAAATGGCTAATTGCGCCATTTCAAGTGAGGTTTTAAAACTGATTAAACATATGCAAATAAGAAAACAGTAATACCAATCTCTGTCCCCAAAGAACTCTGAGGCTGTGATTTTTTTTGGCAAGTCATAAAAATAATTACTTGCATTATGTTTAGTAAGGGGGTTGTTTTATTTTACCACACATGGGAACATTTCATAGAATTTACTGTAAAACACATTTTAATTATTTAGTTGTTTAGAAAAATTTTGGATAAGACTTGTTTTCATCACGGTCAACTAAAATAACTGAAGGGCTTTGAGGCAAATAAATTACTGCTGTTTGTAATCTCTGTCTTTATTAATGCTTGGAAAGTGCATCTTACAAATCAACACTGCACTGCTACTGAATCAGCATAGTCAAGAGGATATATTTTTTATATAATGTTTTAGATTAGAAGAAAAAAAGCGCAGACTCTCTATGTCAGTTAAAGAATAAAAATGCCTTAACAGGCAGTCAGAGACAGAATAAGCAGCTGGAAAACTTCCCTGACAATGAAGATATGAGAACAATTAGTGCTACTGGTGTGCTTAGTTAAATGGAATGTAAGGCAAGGGAGCATATAATATTGACTGTGTGTAGAGCACACTGTAGTTACATGACAGTGCTGGTGTTCCTTTGTTTCTGTGCATTGTCATTTAGCAGCAATAGTATCAATTGTTTGCTTATATATTAAACAACCATTTTCGTTTAAATCTCTAAAGCAGTTGGTGACAAATCCTTAAGATGCTCTGACGAATATGTATAGACTACATTATGAGAGAGTATAACATGTAACTGACCAAATGGATGACTTGTGGTATGACAACAATTATGTGAAAAACTGCTGCAAATAGTGTTCCTACCTGCCTTTCAGTGTCTAGTTAATAATAAAAACACAGTACAAATATCTGCCAGGTAGCATTACTTTGGAAATCAAAACAATGGCCTACCATTAAAAAGCTTGTTAAACTAAAGTATAGACAAATTACATAAATTAGATCAAAGGCCCTGACAAATCACAGATAAATATGATGGCATGTCACTGAACCTGCTTGCCACAAAGTCTTATGTGAGTGGTTAGCAATTCCAAGATGTCACCCTTGTATTTTACAATGAAAGACTGTGCAACTGCCCCAAAACAAAGGCCATTAAAGTGAACCTGGCTGAGCATTCAGATGCTGTGACCCTTACTAAACTCCAAACATAAACATTTGAGCTGAAGGCAGATGACCCTTTAAAACGTATCTCCACATTGCAGCTAAGGATTGAAAACCTATTGAGTCAAGCCCGTAGGAAAACATCTCACCCTTTTCAGCATTCTTGAAGGACTGGAAGGAAGGAATTTATATGACCACGATATCTTTAGCATTCAGAACACTGTTTTAGAAGGAATGTAAAAATGCTGTGCCTCACAAGCACCACTTACTGTGTGACTGCACTGTCCCAATGTGTTTTCCAACACTTTTTGAGGAGGCATTATAGAAAACAAACTATGGAGATCCAGAAATAAAGCTGAGCTAGCAGAGATAAAGTATAGCAAGCTGAGCAGAGTAGACCAAACTTCCTGTCCCTAGAAACAGTCGGCAGTTGATCCTGCAGACTACTAAGCTTTCTGTACTAAGGCCAGAGCTGGATCATTGGAAAAATGGGGCCCTAGGCAGAGTAATGGACCCCCCCCCCCAGCCATTACAGTATCCCATTACTTGGCTATTTCTCCTCATTTACCATAAACAATATTCAGAACTGTCAATGTACATATTATTTTCTTCTTTATTTTTGAAATAATTTCAGAGTTTTGAATTTTATTTAAAACTTTGTTTTATCTTTAACAGAAAAAATACTGACAGTCATTTTCTAAACAAAGCAAAACACTCTGACATTGAAAACAGAGTTACCATTGGTGCACAGATTTAGGTTGTGAGCTGTATGTTCTGTGGTACAGGGTTTGAATTCTACAGCCATCGTTTGTCTGCTGTTTTTCCTTGAGCAAGTCACTTAACCAGACATTGCTCACAGGTTGCCCCTATAAAGGGACTGTGCCAGTGAGCCTACCTAGTTAATAAATAGGTGTATAAGAAACAGTAAACTTTTCTTCTCTTGAAACTCACATTTAGTGAATATGCTTCTGGAAACCCATTAAACTACATGAGACATGCTGGGATTCATACTCAAATAGCATATAGTGAAGTACTAATTACCATCTATGTGAAGAGTGTAGGAATTTGAAAGACAAATGCATAGCATATTTGTTAACATCTTATGACAGCCCACCTGACACAAGTGTCCCTTTTCAGGAGCAGCCCGGGAGTACTGTCTGGTGAAGTAACTTGGTAAAAGCTGAGCGAGTTAAACCATGTACTATAGGAAGCAGTTCTTTAACAGCTTAATATGCAGATGAGTAAGGCTAAGTGCTAAATAGACTACTGTACCCCAAACAAAATGCATTTCATGGGTGTCTGCAAAACATAAGTTAAATTAAAAATGTTTTCATGGTTAAAATATTAACATTACAATCAGACTTCATGCTGTCTACGTTTATTCACAGCTAAATAATAAACACTCCGTCAACATTTAAGAAAGCAAGGATCACATCCAAAGAACATGACTCATATGATGGTACTCCTGTTTACTACAATTTCCTTCCTTAACACCAGAAGTGCTCTCTTTTATAGATAATTATTAAACTTGCAGTCCAGGGGACCACTGAGGAACCCAGCCAAAATTTCCAGTCTGCTTAAGTGACTTACTTGAGGATAGGGTGTAAATATGAGGCAAAATCAGAGATGTTCTGCAAAACCGGAGACAGAGAAAAACAGATTACTCCATATCACTTAAAAAGTTAACCAAACAGGTTTTGCATCAAAATTAGTTCACAAAAACTGTGAAATTCTAATTAATGGTTGACTATAATCCTGAATGGTTTATCAAAGAAAAAAAATAAACAGTTAACTGAGATCTGGCTGTTGATGTCGAGGATTAAGAATTTTGCTACCTGCACCTAAGGTATAGAGTTTGAGTCTAAACAAGTCACTTAACTAGGCAGTTACCACTATCTGGGGCATTACACACACACACACACACACACACACACACACACACACACACACACACACACACACACAAAAAACATTTCTTGTTTCAGCATGCACATTCCAAAAATAAATGCTAATACCTTGTTTGGCATGTGGTTTGAATTTGCTGACAAAAATGAATGCTAAATTTACTTGGCTTGCACTTGCTAGCAGAAAGCATCTAGCTATGCATCTCTTTGTTTCAGCATATGTACATGCACCATAAAACCTTCAACAGTGATTACTGTGATAGCTTATGTAAAAGAAAATTCTCCATAAAACTGCTGCCACTTGTTGCTTTCAGCATCTATCAATGGATCTCCTTGTTTCAGCATAGGTACGTTTGCTGCTTATGTTAAAAAAAAAATTCTCCATAGAAGTTGCTGGCAGCTGTTGTTCACAACATCTAGTGATGCATCTCCTTATTTCAGTATACACACATCCTCCATAAAACCTTCGACAGTGACTGCCACTTAAGTTATAAAAAAACTCCTGCATAGAAACTGCTGCAGCATGTTGTTCCCATTTGAAATTTCATGCCAGTTCCTGGAAGCTGTCTTGCTCTGCATGCAGTCTCATTGGCAAAAGCATCTGCCAATGAAATAAGTCTAGAACATTCAGAGCAGGAAATTTCATCCTTCTTGTAACAGCAGGAAAATTGTCCATAAAATGCAGTTAGTTTTTTTATTATTATTATCATTATTATTATTATTATTTGTGAAACTTTTTCAAATGTTCTGTTTTTTTTTTTAATTAATGTTGGTTGCCAGGCCCCCACTAAGCTCCAGGTTCTAAGCAGCTGCCTAGGTTGTCTTGTGTTGGATCCAGCTACAACTAAGGTGAGAGATATACTCCCTCTGATGTGCTTTGGGTCTGCCACAGGGCCTTTTACTAGTGAACCATGCCTTGTATACCTCCTCTGCAAGGTGATCATACCACCTCAACTAACTTCCCTCTACAGAGAAACTAGGAAGGCACATAAACTAAAAAGACCCAAAAAACGCGTGCAGCAGCAACCGACAAATTTATTACGAACAAAATAAAACAAGTCTTTTAAAGTGCTTTTTCGTCAGTGTTAGTACCTGACGTCATCAGAAATAACATTCAATGAGATAAAAGCAACCATTTATAGATTCAAATTGAAAGCCTGTTGTTACGTCAAGTGCTAAACATCAAACCCATTTAAAGAAATATACTCAACTTTAAACAAGTCATTTAAAAACAATAATAATAAAACTAATCTGAAACCTATACAAAGAACATTAAATATGTGTTGAATTATGAACCAACAAATTAAGTAAAGTAAATAATACAATAAATATATGTATTATCTTCTAAGACTTTTCAATTTCAAAAGGCTGGCAATAGAACAGAAATCGTTAATGCCTGGGTGACTATAAGCATTAAGCCTAATTTGCCAAAGTAACTCAGCTTCCTCAAGTTTTAAGGGTCTAGGACCACCCCTGCCATCATAACTAACCTGGTCAATAGCCATAAATTTAAAAACATGATTGTGGAAAACTGAAATGTGCTTTGCTAGAGCGTTCTCAAGTTTGAGATTTTTCATGGCGTATGTATGTTCATAAATGCGGTCTCTAAGCCTTCTTTCAGTCTTCCCAATATAGAAGGCAGGGCATGATGTGCACGTAGCTAAATAAATGACAAAGGAAGAGTTACAATTCAATTTGTGTCTTATTTTATAAGAAAAATCATTTAAATTAAAATAAGAAGTTTCTTCCACATGTCTGCAATAGTTACAATTGTAACACTTCCACATTCCAGCATTGTGGATTAGAGAAGGTACACTACTTTCCAAGATAGATTTAATGTTCTTCCCCTTCTTGTATACAACCTTAGGTCTAGTGCCTAATTTGGCAAAGACACTAGGATATAATTTAAAAAGTTCCCAATTCTTATTGATTGTGTCAGTGCAAATGCTACTACCTCTACTATATGTTGTGATAAATGTAGCTGTTGCTATGTCTTCGACTTGGTCTATAGTAAGTTGCTCACCCTCTTGTGGAATATTAACATTAACATCACATGCATTATACAGAGAATTAGAAAACCTCGTGACAGTGACAGGGAGCAGTGGTTTGTATATATGCTGGCTCCTCTTGTTTGTTATTTCTTTTATTAGATTGTCCAAAAGACAATCAGGGTATCCACGTGACAAGAACATTTTCTTAAGTGCCATACATTCATCAGAAAAGTCATCATCTAAACTGACCATCCTAGAGGCTCTGACTAGTTGGCCTTTAACTACAGATCTTTTCTGGGAAAACGGGTGACAACTGGTGAAATGCAAGAAGGTGTTAGAATATGTCTTCTTACGAAAAATCTTTGCAGTGTAACAATTAAGCTCAGTGTTCTTACTTAACAAGATGTCCAAGTAGGCTATACTGTCAGTCGCAAAGGAGTGTGTAAATACTAAAAAGTTAGTAGTGTTGTTAAAGTAATTTAACATAAAATCACTAGTCAACTCGTCAGCATTAATCAAAATGAAGATGTCATCAAGAAACCTGGTGTAAAAAAGAAACTTGTCACGATAGCTGTTGTTTTCAGAAAATACGAATTGAGATTCCCAGTGGGCCATGACCAAATTGGCTATGCTACCACCACACGGGGTACCACCACACTTTAACAACACTACTAACATTTTAGTATTTCTTTAAATGGGTTTGATGTTTAGCACTTGACGTAACAACAGGCTTTCAATTAGAATCTATAAATGGTTGCTTTTATCTCATTGAATGTTATTTATGATGAAGTCAGGTACTAACACTGACGAAAAAGCGCTTTAAAAGACTTGTTTTATTTTGTTCGTAATAAATTTGTCGGTTGCTGCTGCATGCATTTTTTGGAACTTCCCTCTACACACAGAAACAATGGCTGTGTTCTGTGGTCCTCACATTTTGCACTATTCTGTCAATAGAAAGTGAGCTCAGTTACCCTGTGAAGAAACTTTATTTCTACTTCATTTATCTGTGCTTTCATTTTTTTCGATCATTACACAAAGCTCATGGCCATAGGTGAGGGTGGGGATATTGACTCAGCAGTAAATAGAGAGCTTCATTCTAAGAGATAACTGTCACTTCCCCACCACAGTCCAGTACAACACCTGCAATTCTGCTAGTCAGTCTCTTGATTCTCCATTTCTTGCACTTCTGATCAAAATTTCAAGATGCATAAACACCTGCACCTAAATTAAATCTCTTCACCTACTGAGAGCAGGCAAGTATTTTCCAGTAGAGAACTATGACCTCTGATTTCATTAGTGTCTTCAGATGTAGTATTGAATCACTTCATTATATATAAGAAATATTAGTCACTTAGAAATAAGAGGGCATCATTTGCAAACAATAAACATTCAACCCTCTTTTTTTCCAAAGTAGTTAATCTCAAGCCCTTGGCTGTACTTTTATATCCTTTCCAGGAAATCACAAACAGGAAAAGAGACAAGGCACACCCTTGGTGGAGTAGAACGCTGCTCATATATTTGGACATTTATGCCCACTTTGAATGTGCTTCAGATGCAATTGCCATGTCTTAAAAATAAGATCCAGATGGCATAGAGCAGCAGCCCTGGCACCCGATGCTGTTGCAACACATCCTCACAGGACATCCTAATGTATGTGGTCATATGCCTTTTCCAAATGCACAAAGCACATGTAGAGTATACTGGCCAGCCCTCATGACCCCACAAATATCAGTGCAAGAGAAAAGACTGATCTATTGTTCCATGACAACATGGAATCTACTTTGCTCCTCATGAATCAGAGGTCTTGCTATTAGATGATATTTCCTTTCCAGCAGCCTATCCCACACATTTCTAGGTAGGCTGAGGAGTGAGATCTTCTATAATTGAAGCTCATCCGCCTATCTCCCTGTATAGAACATCAAGACTGCTACCCCAATTTGCCAAACTGGAGTAATTTATCCAGCCTTTCACACAGAAATAAAAAGGAAATGTTAACCCTGGCATTCCAGCAATATCCAGAATCTGCAGCATTCCTGGCCACAGCTCATCTATTCCCACAGCTGAGCAACAGTGGTCTAATTGCCATATTAACCTCTTTTACTAAAAATAGATTCTTTACCACAAGCTACTTCCGATACTCAATCCTCAAAGAAGGGCAAGTCAAGTGTATTCAGAAGTTCCTCAAAAATGTTCCCTCCATCTCTCAACAATGTCACCATAAAAGTACAATGCTTTTTCATCTTTGCTGAGAGCAGTCTAGGAAATATCCTGCCTCCCTCTCTTGAGTTACTGGGTGTTTTGCCAGAACCTGTTTAAGGCCATGCAAAAGTAATTTTTCATTGTCTCTCCAAATTCTTCCCAGACCTTGTCCTCATTACGCTAACTACTGTAGCTGCTGCCTTCCTAGCATGCCAATGTCTGTCATTCATATCCAGTGATATTTCTCTTCCCCACTTCTATCACTGCACAGAATGCCTGTTTCTTTAACTTGACAGCTTCCTTCACCACTGATTTCCAGCAACATGTCCTAAGGTTGCTGTCATTTTTGTCGCACCTCCTTGCCATTGCCTAAACTGTTGAGTTCTTGAATATGTTCCATTCAAATTCCACATACTGACCCCCCAGGGGTGTGGAAAAAGCTCTTCTGGAGGCAAAAAATTCAACTCATCCCACAGAAGGACATTAGCTAAGCATTATCAGGACATGGTCACTACATGTCTAGGTTTCCAAGGTCTGCTCACCTGCTGAACCAACCATTTGACCAAACTCACCACCTAAAAGCAAGCTACAGACATCATAGAACTTCTTTTGACCCCAAGTGTCCCAAGATAGTCAGGTACGAAGCACACATATGAGCCTTATTTTATGGTATCTAAGAATAGGTCAGAAATCCAAAACTAATACATCACTCTGGTTCAGAACAAACAAGTCAGGCTTTCTAATCACCTTCTCCAAAAATCTCCATTAATCCCCACATGATCATTGAGGTCTCCCTGTAGAATCCAGTACCACACTCACTGTTTCTCAAAAGGCTGAGCATGCTGTACAACATTTAAGTGTCTAAACACAAAAAAAAAATAGAGCTTTCCTTTCCTTTCTGCATCTCATCAGTGCATTAAGGCAGACCTCTCATTTGTTGGAATAAACATAAATCGATCACCGTCCAGTTGGGGATTGTGAGTACCTCCCTCACTAACTCAGGGCTTATCCAGTAGGACAGTTTCAGAACAGTGGAGCAACCAGACCTTCTAGAGAAGTCTGATTCCATATCTAACACTACATATAGAGGCAAGCCCAACTAACTTTAGATGGTAGTTTTAACCTCCTCCTCATGTTTTGCTCTTTGCCCAGCAGTAAGATTATTTTCCATGTCCTAAGAGCCAGTTTCTATTGTCAGGATCTAGCTCATGACCCAGTGATCAGACCTGAAACTTGGGTGTCACTGCACTTGATTGCACCTTGCCTTGTGAATAATGAACACAAGTGTAAGCTTTAGGTCTGGCTCCATGGTTGGGTCTCCCTGTCTTTGTTGTACCATTAAAAGGACATTCAGGATCAGCATCATTTGACTCCTCTTGTGAGACCAGTTTGGCAAAGGTTAAACACAAAATAACACAACTGTAAGTATGTAAATGGCACGCAAACTACTCTACTAAAATAAGGTCACAATCCTATGAGAGAAGCATGGATAATTATCACAGTAAACCACCTCACTTTATTCCAGATACTCAAAAAATTTTCCATGGCTCTTTCTTTAACATGACAGCTTCCTTCACCACTGATGTCTAGGAGCTGGATTGTTGGCAATGTTTTACAACTGTAACCGCCCCCCCCCCCCAATTGTTTCAAACAGGAATGGGCTTGGCCAGAGTGATTGACATGCCTAGTTGCTGTGATGCAAATGATGCATGACTGATATACTGTGAGGATTTGTTGGTGATATCAAGAATATTCATTGTCTAATTGCAGTTTACCCTTTTGCTCAAAATAGTACTATCTTGGATTTGGTATATTTAAGTAGCGGGGGGTGCAGGTGGGGGCTTCCCCCTGCAAAAAGTGATGGGAAAAAATATTTTACCATAAATAACACCATTATAAGACCATGTGCTAGGTTGTGGGTGGGGTTTGGGCGGACCCTGCTACTATGCATCAGGGGGAGGCTACTGTTGTAAAACAATGCTGGATTGTCTAATAAAATTTTCCCTACATGTTAAATGTCATTTAATTGGCCTGTCACAAAATTCATTATAAGGTGCTAGAATTTGCCAAACCTCAGAAAGCAGAAGGTGACACTTGTAAGAGGGGAACATGCCACTTATATTCTGCACCACTGCTGTCAAATTCACCTATGGAAAGCAGAACAACCTTTTTCAAGTTTCAAGAAATGGCTTGTAACCCAAGCGCCTTCAGTGCAGCATCACTGAGAAGAGAGTGGCCAGTATAGGTGACAGTATCTAGAAACAAGCACCAGAATACATTTTAAGTTATCATTTTATTCATTTGCATTTGACTTTCATTCTTATGTATTGAATATTGAAGTATGTAAAACTGTAATCAATTGTCTATACGACAAAACATATTTGTAACTTATATTGACTTTCAATAATACCTGACAGATTAGTGGTAAGTCATCATGTTGATCAGGCTGTCTATTGTACATTACGTAAAAATTGTATTTATTTATCTATCTATCCATTTATCTATCCTTAAATTCCAACTGGGTACTATCCATTTAATTTATTAATTTATTGATTGATTGATTAATTAATTGATTGATTGATATATCCAGTCAGACTATCCACATCAACAAATGTAAATGAATAAATAAATAAATAAATAAATATTTGATTGATTGATTGATTGATTGATTGATTGATTGATTGATCTTTGTTTACCAGGAAAGTCAAACTGGGTAATATCCATTTTAAGCAGATGCCCAGGGAGAAAAGCTCCATTTGCTTACATTGCATTATACTAAGTTCTAGATAAACACAGCGTGGTTATCCTTCTATTTACATTTATACACATACAAATGTTATATTTCACATTATATATTCATATCATATTTTTACTAAAATATATGTTAAAATTATGTGTAGCAAGGAGAAGGAAAAATGCATTTTTTTACACTTTAGTATCTGTACTCATACATTTCACCTGGTTTATCCTTTGTCTTGTGGGAAATACCACGTGCACTCAACATGCTAAAACATAACTCTTCTAACAAGGTGATGGCTACAGTACGCCTTTGTATTTTCTAAAATTTGTGACACAAGGGCATTATTCTACTTATTTCTCTTTATACAAATATCAGTTCTGATAGCAGGTAAGGACTGCTAACTTGTCAGATTTACTGCCTTCTGGATAAGATACACATTTCTTTTTCTGCTCAGCCACTCATAAGAACTGCCTTATATTTGCTGTCAAATTTGGTCACTGTTTTTGATACCACAATTGCAAATAAAAGATATGTTAGCTTTATAGAGCAACAACTATATTTTGCATGTTGTTTATCGTTCAAGGGCAATTCCCTAGTTCTCTCAAACATAAGACTATGATGTAACCTCAAAGAGAAGCAACTGATGGATGTTATACATAGTATAATATATCAGTTGTACATGATGATTTGAAAACTACATACCAAAAGAACAGAACAGATTATAATCAGAAAAAATAAAACATGTACCACAGACTTAGTTAAGAAATAAAAGTGAAGATTTAATGCAGGCAACATTGTTAGTAGATTAAATTATTTTCTTTGTCTCAAGGTTTGAAAGAAAATAATTATCATGTCCGAAAGGTATTTTCAGCATTAAACATAACATTATACCAAAAAATAGTTGTTCATTTATTAAAAATTCACATTGATTTCAATTCTTTTTTTTTTTTTTGTCATCTTCCAAGTCAGAAACTATCTTGAGAAATCTTTTGCAGTTTCTAAAGTTTATTTAACATCTTATAAACTACCCACTAGTTATTGTTTTCATGTCTTGATAAGCAATTAAATTACCAAATATATCATTTTAATCATTTACTGAATTTCTATATCTTCATCTGTATCAAGAGCTACAAAGAATATTGCCCAGTCCAAACAATATAAATCACAGATATGTTCAGATAAAAAGCCATCTCTATTAATTGTTTGAAGTTAGAAATAGAAGATACTCAGATGGTCACTAATGCTCATCAGAAATCAAACTCAGTCAATGGTTAATAAATTCCCTGTGTTAGAATGATGTCTAGTAGGTTTGAAAATAATGTGAATTGATTCTAAATTAGAAATGTAAATCAGATGATGATAACCAGTTATGAATAAAGTTGCTGACTATATTCTGTTCTTCATTGTTTTCAATTACATTCTTCAGATATTTTCAGACATTTTCTAAGCAGTCAGCCCAAAAATATACTGCTGATAAATGATTAGATCCCCCCCCCCCCAAAAAAAAAAAAAACAATGTACAATGAAGGAACTAAACTTTAATGAATCATTATAAATGTATAATACAGTAAATGGGATGCTGGAATAAAGTAATCAGGTTATAACACCTCCGATATGCCCACTTCAGACATTGTTTTTAGATGCATACTTTTTGAGGTAACTATGACTGAACTAGTTATTAGCAGACTACTATAACTTCTGAAATGTATAAGTGACATTTATGCAATGCACTCCATTAAGAAGAATCAGTTTAGCATTACTGATGTCACTGAAGAATTTTAATGAACAATGCATCCAATACAATCCAAGAATAACTGTACATTTATTATACATGCTAGTATTCTAATTAGTTTTACTATGACTTTTCAGTTTCCAGCCTCCAGAAATACATCTACTAACAGATACCCACATGGAATTGTTACATCAAGGGCATAAAATATAATTTCTAGTCCTCAAAAATCAATAGTTTTGAGTTGGTCACACTAAATGTAAAGACAAACAATATTTTCCAGAGGTGCAAACCATTGTGCACTTCCTGCAGGTCCCTTACATCCTCTTACTTTTTATTCTTACTCAAGAACATTGTATCTCTAAGAAGAGTATTAATAATAGTATTTCGTATTACTCTGAGCTGAGCTGTGTCAGTCCTGGAGGTGGAATAAAGCATTATATTCGATTTTAAAAAAATGGCTACAATTGGCAGTGAACAAGATAAACAAAGAAGAAATAACACCAGACATCATAGCTATTCCAAGCACAAACCAAGAAATCTAACTTTGAATACCTAATGTGAAAACTTCTAATTTTAGAAACTGCTCTGAAAATTCTCTCTGTTGAGTAATGTATGGCTCACAACCATGTGTACCTTATGTGGGCATGCTACAGACATGCAACATCTATCATGGGGGCTTGAATTCTCCTTTCTGGTCACTACAGCCAGTCATTCTTTTGTTTTTCCAATGAGTTTTCAGATGCTAGAAATACCTGGTAAAATTGCATGAAGTAGCTTAAGACTATGGAGATTGAAGGATGAAGCTAGATAAAAATCAGTAGATTTCCCCCTTTAAAGATAAGCCATTTGTGCATCTTCAGAAAAGATGTGACTGTAATCAATGTTAGCTTCATACTCTTTGACGGCAACTTGGCTTCTCCTTCTTAGACCTTAAAACATTTGCCTACTCTGGTTTTAGTGTGATAGGTAGAATGTTATTAGCAATTAAATAAAGACCCACAGAAGATCTCACAGACAAATGCAAGGAGATTAATAATGTGTTTTTGTGATAACTTTGTCATTTTTCTTTTTTAATTTACATGTTTTAAAATCATATTATGTCTAGAATGCTGTAAATGACTTTTACAGTTAAGTGAAGCAAACCTAATCTATACTTGTTAACATTTACCATTTAAATGTTGAGTTTGTCACACTAGTGTCTTTAATAGGCAATATCTGCCTGCAAAATGCATTTCATGTGAAAGTATTTTCTGAAAGATCCCAAATCCTTTTCATTAACTCCTTTGACCAGAAAGCTTCTCATTTTTTTCATGAGAGACAACAGAAAATGGATGCTTCAACTCATTGAACTGTCCATGGTCCATAGATATTGCATGATGCAGCTAGAAAACCAAAATTATGTTTATTTTGACTCTGTCAAAGGAGGGCATCCCACACTAGTATGTTCACAACAGAGAGTATTCCTGTCAATCACCCATTACTTTCTATAGTGAATACTGTGCCATGATGTACAGAAACATCACACTCATGGAAAGCGGCTCATGTATTACTTATGATAAATTCTGGAAAAGGCCTGACTTTATTTCTTTATCTTACTGTTTCTGTAATGAATCATATTTTTTAAGATCTTTGTCTCTGTTTAGCAGGATAAATTCCTTTCTTTTTATTCAATTTTTTCTGTGTATAGCGAAGCAAGACAGTGCAACATGAAAATCTCAATAATAATAACAATAAAAGAATAAGCCACTCTATTAACATTATGTGACTAGGATGTTTTTGACAGGCTAAGTTACTTCTTTTAGACTTTAAACATTTCGTATTGATCTAGATCTCAGTTTCTAACAGCTGGTACTCTGTTGAGAACTGCAAAAGGTACCAGTAAAGAATGCCCCTCCCATTTTTATTAATTAATTAATTGTATTTATTTATTTTTGTATTCTATTTGATTTCAGTCGTAAGACAATATAAGATAAAAGATAGCACCGGGAAAATATCTTACCTCATCAATTACTTAGTGGTTGTCCTGTCTGAACCATGACATTACTTTCCTAGGACTATCTGGTTGACCGATTGCTAGAAGAAGACTAATTATCTCCATTTTCTGAAAAATACTGACCATTTCCCCTTAGCCTGCAAAACAGCTATTTTAGATTTAAAATCATATTAGGGTTCACTGCGGTGGTGGTGCTGCGGTAGCGTTGTCACCTCACAGTAAGACACTGTCCGGTTCGATTCTCAGCTAGAGCATCTTCTGCATGGAAACATGCGTGAATGGGCGTACCTTCGTTGAAGGTTGTGCATCAGGCCTGGCAAGCCGGTATGTAAAAATCAACTGCCAATCATTAGCGGACCGGAGTTCCGCTGTGGCGACCCCTAAACGGGAAAAGCTGAGAGACACAATTAGGGTTCACTTTAATCAAGAATGAAAGATGATCAGAATACAGAACTGACATTTTCCATTTCACAAAACAACAAGAAAGATATGGAGCCTAGAAAATGAAAAAAAAATAACATTTTTGCTTTCAACATTATATCTGTATTACTTGGACAATGTAGAGACATTTGTGTAGCTGTTGGATGCTATCACTATGTGTCTGCAGACTGAAGCTACCAAACAATTAATTTCTTTCATTATCTGGAAGATAGTCACAGTGGCAGGAATCATGATCGTCTTCTCTAACACCATGAAAAATAAGATAATGTAGAAAATAACACAATCTACTGTTATCCTAGCAAAAGCAAAACTGTCCTTCTGTTGCTTCTTATCATTAAAATTACCTCCCCACTGGGTACAAAGCCAATTATAGTATTAATGGAAATGGTCAGAACTCTAGCCCACCCTTCTGCAAATCCACAGAATTAAGGAAAGGGGCAAATGATGGAAATAATAATAGTAAAAAGTGTATTTCTATTATTTTTAAAACTTTACATGCACTATTGTTTGGGGGCATATATCCGGTTATTGAATCATCTTACTTTATGCTTTGGTTCTACAAGTCCTTAGCAATGAACTTTGCTGACGGACTGGAGGGTACAAAGAATAGCAGTTGAACATTTACTCCTAAAAGAAGGAAAATGAAACAACTTCTGAGGAAAACTGAACATGACAATAAAAATTCTGCAAATGAAAAAATATATAAATTTTTCATTTTACTCTTTAAATCATATTCATTCTGACTTCAGCTATGATGAGAAGAATAAGGGAGGGTGAGATGCTGATAATTTGCAGATCTAAATAATTAACTAAAACTGTTGTGATGATAAGAGGTACTGCCAGTACAGCTAGCTGGAATTTTGTAAATTATATGCAATTTGTGAATATCAAATTTTGTACAAGATGCTTGTGTTATAAATATATTAGAACTGTATGTCGTGTGTATATCAAACTGATTGGTACAGATGTTTGTGCTGAAAAAGTATTTGTAAACTGCTTCTGTTTGAAATGTATCCACAGTGTGCCCTACTGGAGAGAACAGAAATGTACATGCACTATTGTAACTGTTTAAATGTATATGTTTTAACAGAGGAAACTGGCAGACAGGAAGTTAACCTTAGTCCAGCAAACTTTAAAATACCTGAAATTAAATCAGTTTATGGGGTAGGCCATAAAGATGCTGTCTCACAGGTTTTAATGCAGCCAGAGACACAGAGGCTGTACTAGGAAGCTTTCTGTATTGTCTTTGGGGTGAACTAATTACTGCTCTGAAAGCGTGGAGGTATGACATTTTTTATGACTTCTAGCACCTGCCACAGATCTGAGCAAAAGCCTTTGTGTATGTATTTCTACATGTAGGTGCTAAATCCTGCCAGCTTCCAGCAATGGAGGAACGAGAAGTCAGATGACCAGAAGTGATGTAATTCTGCAGGCTATTCCAGAAGTAATATTTTAGATATTATTTTGAGAAGTTTCTTAGTCAGACAGAGCATTTTGTATTCTGTCTTGGGCCTGACAACAAAAAGGACCATTTACCACATCAGCTGTCTTGCTCTATTAAGTAAGTAGGGAATAGTAACTCTCTTAGATTTGGTCAGGAATATAGTGAAGCTTAGTTTAGATATTGTTTTTTGTTATTTGTCTGAACCTGTTCTTCAATGTTATTTTAAATATTTCCTGAGATTTGAACTCTGATGTCACTGTGAATATATATGTAGTATTTTCTTGTTCTTTTATTATTTATTATTAAATATATTTGAACTTTGCACCGTAAAACTCTACTGCAAATCATGAGCAGACAGGTGATCTGCTATGGTGACCCCTAACCGGGAGAAGCAGAAAGAAGAAGAAGATGAAATATATTTGAACCTTTCATTGTGGCTGATCTTTGTAGAGATATTTAAGTTTTGAAAGTATTTGCATATTCATTTGGTGACACTATGTGGGCCACTCCTAATAACCTTGTTCTTGGTCAAACTACCATTTGTATTAATATTAATTTTACTTTGTATATTTGGTACCCTTGGAAGTGCCTTAAGGTAGCTGGCAGGAGTGTCTGGTGGCAGTAGTAATTACCTTATAGTCTGGGCAAGAAGGAGGCATTGCTAGTAAACCTGTGCCAGCATTCCCCAGGTGTGCGTGTGTGTCTGTGTGTGTGTGTGTGTGTGTGTGTGTGTGTGTGTGTGTGTGTGTGTGTGTGTGTGTGTGTGTGTAAATCAAATCTCAAAGAGGGTGTGTGTCAGCTACTTGGGCAGGGACATGTAGCACTGGTTGGACAGAGAGAGTGCTGGAGGACTTGGCTTGGACACTCAGTCGAGATCTCAACTCTATAGCTGTGCCAGTGGGGAGGCTTATTGTGGATCTGGAGAAAGAGAGAGAAACCAGCCCCGGACTGAATGTGTTCCCCATGTGCTCTTAAGGGAAATTGTCCTTGATTGTGCTTGATGCAGAGAGCTGCATATGGAGATACTGTGTGTGTGTAACTGTCATCCTCCCAGTGAATGTCCTCCACTGGTGCCAGTTCTGACAACTAAGGCTCCTTGATTATTGGCCCAGAGGTGGAGGGGAATCACAACTGCAAGGTGGGAAAATTAACTTTTTATTCTCTGTTTGCAATATGTTACATTGCAGTTTAGGTGAGCCATTGATTGAAGTATTTATCTAGCTATTTTGTGTTGTTACTATAAGTTCCTGTACTGCACTCATAATGCAGTAAAGTTCATTTATCAAACAGAAGGTGCATAAAGCAGCAAAAAGCTTGAAAATGTATTGATTGCCAAAGAAAAAGATGCAAATTTTGAATAAAATAAACTCTGGTGGCCTGCTAACTTTATAGCATTGTTTATATACTAGTTCTCATTACTAAAATCACCTCCTTTTGAGTCCAGATATAATCATAACATAAAGCAACTATTAAACGGTTAATGACCTTGGCAGCTTGCTAAATTAGATGTTTACAAAAAAGCAAGGATGTTGGAGACAAGTAACTTGTCTTCCATTCCACAGCTTTCTACATTTCTGCCTGATCAATTTTATTATTATCTATCCATCTGTTAAGTTATGCTGCTTTCTTCTCGTGAAAAATGACTATTGGATACGGAGCTTTGATTGTTAACACAAAATGACTGAAACTTTAAACGTCTATTGCTGTACTATGTTATTGACAAATATAATCAGTTTCTAAAGTGTTAATATCTTCCCAAGGTAGAGAAGATTCTGACATACTTAAGGATTATAATTTATGCCTGGAAGCTTGCAATATAATAAGGGACACTTGGATTTTGTAAGACTTGTGTGAAATTAATGAACTATGGCAGACTTGCATACCTCTAGACTATCCAGGTTTTTGCAGAATGCCCAGATTTTTTATGCATATTTTTGGTCTGTTCTTCATAACAGTTATGGTATTCTGACAAATCATTGATGACTGAAGTTCTTAAAGGACAGCAATAGGATTCTATTATTAAATGCTCAACTTCTCTGTCCTTTTTCTCCCTATTTATTGTACCTTTTTTGAATAAACAACAACACAGCATTTACAATATTCTAAATTGACTGTTTCTGTCACTAGAACAGTACCTTACTGTACTGTGGTGGTTTCACTTTCAAAATACGTTTATCCCACCTTGGAAAAGTCTCCAATGCATTGATGTCATCAAGGCCACTGAATACAGATAATTTTCTGGCCAATTCCCTCCCCAAACTGACATCACCATGACCGTCCTGAAAACCCACCCATGTTATGATGTCACAGCTACTTGGTCCTTCCCCTACCCATACAGAAAGTAAAGGCTAGAACAAGGAAACAGTATGTGAGTCAAGTATCCTGCTGTGAGCTGCCAATTACAGCAAGTAACAGCTGAAATTACCCACAGCTAGTGAGTATAGCCACGGTGGTACAGCAGTAGCATTGTTGCCTTACAGCAAGAGGTCCTCCTGTTCAATTCTTGGGTGGAGTGCCTTCTGTGTGGAGTCTGCATGTCCTCCCTGTGGTTGAGTGGCCTCCGAAAGACATATGTGAATGGGCATGCCTTCGCTGAATGTTGGGCGTCTTGCTGGCAACTTGGCACCATAAAATAAAATCTACTGTCAATCAGTAGCGGACCGAAGTTCCGCTGTGGTAACCTCTAACTGGGAAAAAGCCGAAAAGACAAACAACAACCTTGACAGCTATGGAAGTTAGGTGTGAAGGGGGATGGGAGATGAGTCAAAGTACTACAATTCAGGCTTCACAAAAAATATGGCAGTTTAGCCATTCTAAAAGGCAGTGGCAGAAAAGAACTTTGAAAGTCTGTTCTGTGGCATTTCCACTGTTTATGTTTTAAGTCACCATTGAATGGCATGAAATGTTACTTAAAACTGACTGAAAAACAGCACTGTATGCATGTAAAATCAATGCACTGACAGGAACTTTAGGAAGAAAGAGGCCAGCGTGATATAATTTTTTACAGACAAGCACTGCATTGTGGGATACCTAGAGGCAGACTAAACAATCAGAATTACTTCAAGATGCCAGATCCCACATGGTCAGACTCAGAAATTATGCATAAAAATATTTAGAAACCTGTACATAGTCCCAGAGTGGTGTTAAATGTAGCAAACACCAAACCATGATGAAATAAACATGTTTTTTGAGTCTGTGAGTGTGGTTCTCCTTTACAAATGACATATATTTGATTTTCAAATGTAATATCCTTTAGAAAATACATTCTAGTACAAAATATCTTGTATTATGAACTTTCTAAGTTTATAAGTGCAGTATTTACAATCTGTCCCTATCTTGAGGTCTTTGTCCTCCTATTACTTTTGGCTCTGTCCAGATGTTATTCACTAAGAGGTTGAGAGGTATGTGGCACAGGTGAAAGCATTACCTGAGGATTATAGATTACTCTAATTCAGTTAAAAGGGGTATTTATAAATCAGAAATTATGATATCTAATGATGCATTGCTGCATTTAAGCAATTAATGAAGGACGGCGGCATGACAGTATTTGGAGTATTAGGGAAGTGGAAGAAGTGACAGAATAAATATACTAACACTAATTATGTTAGTAAAGGGGAGGGTATATATGCATATGTAGTGTAAGAGCAGTGAAAGGAGAACATAAGACTTGTTAAGTAATATTATGAGTTAGGGAAATAAGATCAGTCATCTGCTTTGGTACTGAAATAATACTGCATTGATACTGTGAACATTACTGAAGACTGGGCATCTGAGTTCAGCAACTGGGATATGAATAATTTGGGGTCATATGGCTAATTAGACAGTGAAATGTACCTATATATATATATATATATATATATATATATATATATATATATACAGAGGAAGGAGTTATTTCGGTTAGCCAGAAATAAAAATTACATTTGGGCATAACTAAGGAGCACACTTGAGATTTGTAGTCCAAGTGAATGGCTGGAAGTAACTCTAGGATTAAAGAAACATCTGAATATAATTTTTTTTTACTGAATTTTAATTTATAGAATGCAGACTAGAATATTAGGACATACAGTGGAATCCAAGAAAGGAAAATATATGTGGGAACTGAATAGAAAATTCTGGTTTCAGGTTTCCTGAAGATATTTTGGTCTGTTGTTTGCAATATACATGGTCAGAGAATCAGTATTAAATATTATGTGATCTTGTCATTTCACATTCCAAGCAAAATACAGAGTTTAGCAATAAAACCTTTCTGTCAGGACTCAGAGAGTTATTTATATTTTTACAACAGCATCAAATCTAAATGAAGAAGAGGCAAAATAAAAAAAGTGTTCAGTGTGGCTACATGGGAATGTGAGTGAAACCAACAATTAGGACAAATACTACAAGAGACGGAAAGAGGGTTGGGTGAGAAGGTAGTAGAGAAACCATACAAAGAAGAAAACAAAAAGCAACAAAGAAGGAAAGAGTAGCAAATGCTAATATTGAAAGGTAGTTAGTAGAAGGAACTAACAAGGACATTTTTTTTTGATGCATAGCAGAAACAAGGACGGGAAATACAGAACTGGCCTGGCTGAGCAAAGATAGAAGGGAAGAAAACCTAAGACTGGGAGAAAGCAGAATTACTAAATGAATACTTCAGTCTACAGAAAGAAAGGCAAGGGGAGTGTGTCATGCTGAGTGTGAAAAAGGGCAAAATATGGGGAACAGTGGACAGACACAAGAACAGACATGCAGGAGGTTCGGAGGGAACTGACTATACAAGAACCAGATGGGCTGTCTCACATAGCCCTCCAAAATCTAGCCAGTGTGCTTGCTGGTGCTCATGATGGACATCTACAACAAATCACTGTCTTCTGCTGAAGTGACAGAAGGCTGGAGAGCAGCAAATATGATACCTTGAATAAGGAAGGGTGGACAAGAAAAAAATATGGGTAATTACAGGCCTGTTAGCTTAATGGCAGTGGCTGGGAAAGTCATTAGAAAAATCCTGAGGTAAAAGCTGGAAGCATTTCTTGAGTATGGCAATCTCGGAGACAGCAAGCAACATGGGTTCATGACCAGACAGATCTGTCAGTTAAACCTGATTCAGATTTATGACTGGGTTACATGAGAATTTAACATAAAGTATTTGCAAGCACATTATATACAAACTAGGTAAGGGCTTTGCTTCTGTATCAAAGAGAAGTCTGATAGGAACTGGGTAGGATTACTGAATAAAAGAACACAGAGGAATGAGGGGCAATGACAATAATTAGGGAAGTGACTAGTGGAGTACCACAGGTGTTTGTCCTAAATCTAATAGTCTTCAGTGTAACTGTTTCAGAAATGTCTAAGCGATTATAGAACAGGACGCTTCTCTATGTTGACAGCACATAAGTGCAGGAGAAGTTGGAGGAAGAGCTTAGCAAAGCATCTACACAAGCTAAGCAAATGGAAGAAAGGTGACAGCAGAGGATCATTGCAACCAGATGTAAAGCAGTGCACTTGGGACATAAAACCTTAATTGAATTATCAGCTAAAAGGAATAGGACTTATGGAAACAGAACAGAAAAATTATTTGGGGATATATTTTCACACTTGGACTAGATCACTGAGAGCAGAGTAAGAAGGCAGTAGCAGTAGCAGCAAACAAAACACTGGGTATATCCTCATGTTGCTAGATTCCAGAAACAAAGAGGTAATGTTTCCTGTCTAAATGACCTTTGTCAGTTCACACATTGAATAATGCATGCAGGTTGTTGGACAGAGTTCAGAGGAAAGCAATAAGAAAGATACACAGGATGCGGGGGGAGGTGGGGATATGACCAGAGATTTGAAGCACTAGAGCTCTCCTCACTTGGAAACATAAGAGATCTGTGTGGGAGGGGGCATGATACTGGTGCAAAAGGTCAAGTTAGGGAGCTGTGAAGAGGTCATTCTTTGGATGAAAAACAGAGAGTCAAGTAGGAGGCCCAGGTAGCTGATAATAGGGGCTCACTACTCTTTTGGATCTTTGAAGGGGCTTTTTCACAGATGAAGTTGTGGACCCATGAATTGGATTACTAGAAATGAGTCACGGAAATGGAATACACAGATGAGTTCAAGAAGGTATAGTAGAAAAACAATAAGGGGAAAGTAGGGTGGAGGGGTGGTGGAATATCATGGCACCTAAAAGGGCAGATTAGACAGACATATTGTCTCCTTCTACCCTCAAGCAAATAAGAGATAAAGTCTTGGGGTATAAGCTCTTTAGGAGAGAAAACACAATTAAGAACAGAAGTATTGTGTTAATGGTGTATATAAAAAAAGATGCGAAGCAAACGTAAAATACTGAGGAAAAGGCTGGATGAGGAGGAGGGAGACATTAGACTAAGTATGAAAAGCTTGAAAGAGTTCCAGTTAAGTGATAAATGGGAGGGAAGGTAGTTTGATACTTCTGGTAAGCTATCAGATGATGAATGGGAAGATGGAGTATATCGCAAGACTAGAATCAAAATTATAAGGGAAAATAAGGTGGTGGTCATGGGAGACGTGTATGGGGGAAGCTGGCAAATTTTTGTCTAAACCCTCAGCAAAAATATACATACACACACACACACACACACACACACACACACACACACACATATATATATATATATATATATATGTGTGTGTGTGTGTGTGTGTGTGTATATATATATATATATATATATATATATATATATATATACACACACACACACATATATATATATATATACACACACACACATATATATATATATATATATATCATACCTCTC